>NC_135712.1:131767919-132067919 GCF_964656455.1 Halichoerus grypus | reverse complement strand
AGCGCCAAGAAGCGAGAAGGGGAGCGTGCTGACGGCAGCGGACGGGGACCTGGCGTGGTGCTGGGGCCGATCAGGGGGAGGAGGATGGAAGGAGCGAGGGAGCGCGTTCCAGCCGCCGCTGCTCTGGCTGGAGCCTCCCGGCGAGCGCTCGGCGAGCCCGCCCCGCACCTCCAGGCTCAGCCCGGCGCAGGCTCCCTCTCCCGCCCCCTCCACCTCCGCCAGCTGCCGAAACCCCCCCACCGTCCCTCCGCGGGCGGCAGAGCCCGCCGAGCGCCGCCTCGCCCCCCACCCCGCCCGCCCGGGAGGAGCCCGCAGTGGCCCGGGGCGCCGCGCCCTGACCTCAGGCGCTGGGGTCGTGGAGGACGGCGCTCGCTGCAGGGCGAGGCCGGGTGGCGCTGAGCCTCCCGGTTTCCAAGGGGCGCAAGGAAACGCGCGCGAGCGCGACTCCCACCCCCAGGAGCCAGTGAACAAAGACCCCTTTGTTCCCGCTCCGTCCCTCTCCCGGGGAGACCGGAGTCCCGTGGGTGTGGTACTGGAGAAGGGGAGGAGACAGGTTGGGGCAGGTACCCGGCCTCAGCCAGGAGCTTGGGAGGGGGCAGTCCCCCCAGTGGTGTCCGAGAGAGCTGAGGCAGCTGGGCGCCCCAGGGGAAGGTGGCCCCCTTCCGGCACACCTGACACTGCGAGTGCCCGAGACTGGAGCAGGGTAGCTTCGAGTTAGTTGCGCGGCCCCCTCCCTAGTCACTCGGGTCTTTCAGCTTGAAAACTAGTCCAAAGCTCCCGGGTTTTTCCACCTCTCCTTCCTGGGCTCAAAAAGGGGTGTTTCGGCCCCTCACTCCAAACTGCCATTGGTCTTCCCAAGCCATTCTAATGTAATAGAAAATAATAAGAGGGGTTTTGGGGGTTTTGTTTTGTTTTGTTTTTAATGGACAATGGATGGCTTCTCATTCTCTGGCGAAATGTAAATAAAACATTCCTAGAAAAGTTTTCTGTTTTTATTGATTTGCAAAATACAATGTGAGTAAAACCAGTAAGGTTGCCTTGTAAAAAAAACAGCTTCAACACCAATTAGCCTAGCCCGCCTCCTCTCCACCACCCAACAACTCCACACCCCCGCCCAACAGCGAGGCTTCCTCCGAGACTGGAACCTCCGGGTGGTAAGCCTGGCCGAGTCCCTGGAACGGCAGGTGTCATGGAAAACGAAAGTGGTCTCTCCCTGCCCTTCTCCCCTTTGCTCACGCGGGAACTCCCCGTCTGCCAACATTCTGCCAAGGAAAGCCTGGCGCGAGCCTGGGGCGCAGCCCTGCGAGACGTGGAGGAGGACACCCGCGCTGGGATTCTACAGAAAACCCTGGAAGGGAAGGAGATGTGGAAGGAAAAGTTGAGAGCCTAGGGGTAGAAAAACAAACGTAAGCCCAGGTGCTGGCGCACCCGGAAGGAAAGGAGGGGGGAAGCGAACAGGTGTGTGAGCCTGGGAGAGGGGCAGCTTCTGTCCCCGCCGCCTGGGAGCTCGGGCGTGGCGGGAGCCGAGAGCTCTTGCCTCCCACTGCTGTTGGTAGTGGGGCGGGGCGGAGGGGGGGCTCCTTGTTTGAATTCCCCCGGCGAAGGGGGGACCCTAAGGGTTTCGTCACGGCTGCCCAGGGCTCCGGGAGGGCGGGGGTGTAGAGCGGGAGGGAAGCATCCCCCTCTCCCCGCCCCCAGTCCCTCTTTCTCCGTGATGCACTTCCTGCGGCCGAGGATTCCCTTTGTGTTGAAATTCAAGAAGATCCGGCCGCCGCGTGCAGCTGTCTGGGCGCGGGGCGCTGGGCTCGGGGCAGGGGAGGGGATTCCTGAGTGGGCGGCGCGGGGCAGCAGACCCAGAGGTCAGGGCTTTGGCTGGGGGGTCTCCCGCCCCGCTGGACTCCTCGCCAGCCCACTCGGTCGCTCCCGCCCTCCCCCCAGTCCTTCCGTCCCGAGCCGGCTGTGCTGTGCGGAAACCGAGCTCACGTGGGCGGTGTCCCCCACGCGGCGCGCCAAGACAACTGCGGGTGGCTCTGTTGGCTCTCTCTCAGGCAAAGTGGGGAGAGAAAGAAGAGGGAGCCCCTGCTTCTGTTTGGGCGGTGCGCTGCGTCCTAGAAAACCCACTCTGCTGCTGTGACTGTAAAAGCCTGAAAAACGCCTCGCATCTAGTGGCTTGAAGTTCAGCATGAAATACATTAGGCGTAAAGCAGGATTCGGGTTCATAAAATTTGCACTGTAGGGCTGTGTGTGTCTGTGTGTAAAAACTGTTCCCTCGTGGGCTTGATGTACGTTGCCAGATGTATGAGATCACTTGGCAAGAAACAAGCAACGAAAGGGGCTTAAGAATGGCATGGCCACCCCAAAGAAAGCCTAGGTTTTATGGCAAAAGAAGTCCAGCATTTATCACTCACGGTCTTAGTCCCTTCTCCACTACCTAAGATGTATGAGGAACTGCTAGACGTGACAAGATTCCTGCCCTAAAATATCCAGGCCTGAGATCCTATTGAATCCTATTGGTCTGTAGATGGCTTTCACCACCTCTTACATGCTTATCTCCCCACTAAAAAGGAGTCTTTTTTGTTTTTTAAGATTTTATTTATTCATTCGAGAGAGAGAGAGGATTTATTCATTTGAGAGAAAGAGCATGAGCACAGAGGGCAGGGAGGGATAGAGGGAGAAGGTGAAGCCAACTCCCCACTAAGCAGGGAGCCTGATATGGGGCTCCTCTCAATTCCAGGACCGTGGGATCGTGACCTGAGCCGAAGGCAGATGCTTAACCAACTGAGCCAACCAGGTGCCCCAAGAAAGAGTCTTTCTTAAGGGTCTGTTTGGGATCCAGGCCTTCTCTGAGTCTTGGGATCTAGGCCTTCTCTGAGTGAGTATCCCAGGAGACAGGAATTAGGAGATACCAGTTTCTTAAGGCCTGGTCCAGAAACTGCCAGAACTAAAGCAGGCACAGAATCCAGATTCGATGGGAGGGAACAGAGGTCCATGTGTTAAAATCTCCACATCAGTTGTGAGTATTTCAAGTTTCAAAGGAGGTTGCCTTACAATGGTATTCCAAAATTTGATTTAAAAATCTAATTTCGCCTATTTTAAATATTTCCATAAGAGTTTAGGATTTCGGGGTATAAGATCTGGGCTCAAGTCAATAATTCTTTACAGGCAAAATGTTAAGACAAAAGTGTAAAAATATACATTGAAATTACTTGAGAACTGAAGCCATGTATAAATGGCAATTGTTAATGTTTTCTTTCATGTTTATTCTCTCCTGTTGGTAGAGGTCATGGAGAGGACGTGACCACTGGTTGACCCCAGAGCTGGTCTCTCATCAGAGCCTCCTCACCTTTTCCCCTATCCTTGTTAAGTACTTTCTGCCTACCTTTCCCACAGCCTAGAGCCGTTTTCAAGGATACAGGCTTGAGAAATCAAGCTTCTAAGCCACAGCTAAGGCCTCCATGTAAACTTTTAAGATTCTGGTGGTTATATGCCGACATCTACTCATTGTGTAGCTACTCAAGACAAGCCTAGTTTGTAAGTTCCCTTGCTTGTTAAACCTACCACCTACTAATCTGGAGTGGCCTGCTTTTTTCTTTGGTCTCTCCTTGCCTTCTGGAGATCCATTTAAGATTTTACTTGAGGTTTCATACCAACATCTCAACATTTCATGCTGTCTTTTCAGTCTGGATAAGATTGAAAAGGGGCTTCAGAAACCACCCACCCACCCCCATATTTGCTTGATGGTTTTAGGTTTTCTTCATGTCCATTTTATAATTATAGCATTCATTTAATACCTTGGCACAAACAAATGCTTCATCTTCATTGATGTTCATGTATTTGACTGTAGGCTTTGAAAACATTGTTAAACTTTTTCTGGCAACAAGAATTTTAGCCCTCAGGAGAAGTAGCTATTTTAATGTATAGGCTGGTAAAAAAAAAAAAAAGAGTGTCTACTCAGAAGTGTTGTGTTTTAGTTTTGTCTCTAGCACTTATCCCCTTTTTGACTTTGTCACTACTTTGGGCAAGTCATTTAGTCTTTGTGACTTAACACATCCTCATCCGTAAAACTGGGATAATATGGGGCGCCTGGGTGGCTCAGTCGGTTAAACGTCTGCCTTTGGCTCACGTCATGATCCCAGGGTCCTGGGATCTAGTCCCACATCGGGCTCCCTGCTCAGTGGGAATCCTGCTTTTCCCTCTGCCACTCACCCCCATTTGTGTTCCCTCTCTCACTGTGTCTCTCTCTGTCAAAAAGTAAATAAAATCTTTAAAAAAAAAACTGGGATAATACTTTCCCTACCTTCTTCACTGAGTAGAAGAAAATATTTGTGAAAAATCTTTGAAACCTGTAATGTGTGGCATATGATATAAGGGATTATTACAATCATCTATTTCTCTTTTTTTGTTGTTGTTTTCTAACACCTAATTCGAAGTTCTTTATACACAATAAATATCATTGACTGTTACAATATATGGTCTTATTAGCTCAGAACATATTCATGTATTAACAACCTGTCACAACCTATGGCTTCTGTTTTTCCTTCTAAATATAAGTGACTCTAGAAGCTCAGAAAGAAAATCAAATTCATTCATTTCTTTTACTCATGCTCCTGAGTTGTCCTGCTGTGATGTCCAACTAAACTGGATTCTGGTTACTGACTCCTATTCCCAAAATACACTGAATGTGTATAGAAACTGGAATATTCTGGCAAAAACCTCCAAAGTTATGATTACAGTCAGGATAATCTAGATTATGCTTCAATAAAAATATAAAATCTCAGTGGCTTATTACAGCAATGCTATTTCTTGCTCACTCTACGTTTCCTACATGATTTGGCAAGTACCTCTGCTCATTACTGGGGTCCAGATTGATGGAAGCTCTGCTCAAAATGTGTTTTCCTTGATAAGAAAAAGATAATCTGACAGAACATGCACTGTGTTTTAAAACCTCTGCCCACAGCTTAATGGTTAAAATGAGTCACATGACTATCTGAATTTGAAAAGGGTGGTAAAATACAATTTGTTTTGTGCCCAGTCTTAATTTATAAAGGTGACAAGAGAGAGGTCAATGCCATTGAAAGAGAGGTTCAATGTTACTTACAATTCCCCTAGAAATGAGAGACATGACTCACTATGCAGAGCCACAGGGGAAACACCAGATGTTAGTCAGGAAACAGAAGCAGGAGTGAGGGGAGCTCTTAAATCTGGGGTTTCTGTGGGAAAGGCAGAGCAGGGCAGAGTTTAAGATTGGCTAGTTTGAATAGTTGTGGCGGCCTTTAGGCTACAGGGGTGATCTGTGGCTGCCTGGCACCTGGCCCCGTGGTGATTTAGGGCAGGGGAAATATTAGCTTGGTGTGAGAGATTTAGATAAGCTCATTGACCAATTATGCACATGGTCTTCCTCACCTATAAGAGGGAGAACTTTGGAAGCACTATGAGAACCCTCATCTACAAAAGAGAAATAATACTAATACTAATCCTACCCTACCTTGGACTTTGTGATAATTAAATGAGTTAATAACAATAAAACACATAGAATGGTATCTAAATTATAGTAAGAGCTCTATAAACATAGGATAGTAGTATTATTTTAGGCTGCCCTATACAGACTCTCACCTTAGGAACTTAGGTCACTACAAAAGTCCTTGGGCAGTAATTGGATAGCTGATTCCTAAAGGTTCAGGGATTCATCTAATAGCATCCTCAACTCTTGGTAAATTTTCATAGTAGTCAAGTCACGCAGCCAGACCACTTTGCCATTCAGTGAATGTGAGCCTCTTCAGGAGGGTGGACAGTGAAAACTCGAGCTAATATTTGCTTTATTTATTTATTAAGTCTGACTATCTTTCCTTTACCTTGCAGATATTTTGTCACAGGAAACTTAACATTATGTCCTTTAATGCCTATCCAAAGTTTTCAACATTGTGCTCAGGCCTCTTGCAAAACACTGCTGCCCCAATTTCATCAGACCTTAATGGTGAACACCCTCAATTTCATGCTCTCTCATCTGCCAGTGATTTTATTTTATTTATTTTTTTAAGCTTTTATTTATTTATCTGACAGAGAGAGAGAGTACACAAGTAAGGGGAGCGGCAGGTAGAGGCAGAGGGAGAAGCAGACTTCCTGCTGAGCAGGGAAGCCCCGAGGGGGCTTGATCCCAGGACCCTGGAATCATGAAATGAGGGAAGGCAGGCACTTAACCAGCTGAGCCACCCAGGCGCCCCCTGCCAGTGATTTTATAACTTCATTCATCCTACCATTTTTCCTTTTCTCCCAGAAGATGAAGTGTTCTCTGTAAAAGTATCACATAACCCCCATAAGTTTTCATAGCTGACTTCCAGAACTGTGTTCAATTTGTCAAGCCCTTCTCTTGTATATATTTATTTCTCTACTGGTTTATTCTCTTAACCTATAAATATTCCAGATTCCCTGATCCTAATAAATATCCTTCCTTGATCTATATAATCTTTCACATTTCCTTCACATGCAAATTTCCTGAAAATTAGCCTATAATTACCATGACTACTTTCTTACCTCCTCATTTCCTCGTCAACGCTTTATAATCTGGATTTTTCTTCAGCCATTCTACCAAGATGTCTCTTATTGAAATCACTGATGACCTAGTTGTCTAAACTAATGGACATTTTCAGCCCATATATTCCTGATTTTTTTCCCCCATATTTGACTCTGCCAATTAATTCTTTCTTAAAACTCTCTACTCCATAAATTTCTAAGACAGCAAACTTTCTTGTCTTGGGTAAAAAGACCCTTACCTGTTGAATGTTTAATTTTCATTAAAAAATCTTTTCCTTCAACTTGTCTTCACATTCCAGTGTTCTTCAAGATTCCATAAACTAGATTACTAAACATTTTCATCTCAAGTACTGTCATATCTCAAATATCTCCTCTATGAGAATACCTTTCAAATATTTATATGAAGCCAAAGCCTCTCCTCTAAGCTTCTGACAATATCCAACTATAGGCTTTATATTACACGTTGAATATTTCTCCCACACAAATTTTGTATCCATCATTATAAGGCCCCAGGGAGACATCCTCCTCTTTTTTTTTTTTTTAAGATTTTATTTATTTATTTGAGAGCAAGAGAGTGAGAGTGGGGGTGGGGGAGAGGAACAGAGGGAGAGGGATAAGCAGACTCTGTGCTGAGTGCAGAGCCTGACACAGGGCTCGATCCCAAGACTCCAAGGTCATGATCTGAACCAAAATCAAAAGTCAGACACTCAACAAACTGAGCCACCCAGGCTTCCCCCTTCTTATATCTTAGTCCCAATATCCATCAAATATTTAGGCCCTTATTTTATCTCCTAACTGTATCCTAAAGACTCTCTTATTTTTCCATCTAATCAATGTCGTAGTTGGGTCTTTTCCATGTCTTGTGTGAACTCTTGCAATGCCGCCTAAGTGGTTTCCTTACCTCAAGTGTTATCTACCTCAAAGTCATTCTTGACATTCCAGCTAGCATGATCTCATTAAAAGGTAAATCTATCATGTCACTCCTCATGCTGCCTAGAGGGTAAAGTCAAAGGTCTATGTTCTGAGTTCAGCTTATCTCTTCATAATGCATTTCTCATCATACTCAAATTTTTTGTTTGAAGAAAACAAAATTCCTAGAAGTTCCCAAAACATGCAGTGCTCTTCAAGAGACTGTGACTTTGATCATACTATCCTCACTTCCTGGAAAGCGCTTTTTAAACCTCCTTAGCGTGACTAACACACACATACCCACGTTCTACTCCCACCTAATTTGGATGTCCCTTAAAATGGAGTCATTTTGCTTTCACAACAGCTGTTGTATATCAGTTGTATATAATCTGACCTAGTTTTACTTCTGTGCTTTTAAGTAAGTTACTTACCTCTTCTGAATCTCATGGGAATTATAATAACATACATTTCACAGAACAATTATGAGGGATAAATGAGAAGAGACAAAGAAATTGACTAGGGCAGTGACCACCATTTACTCATCATTGTATTCCCAGTGACTAACATGGTCTCTGGCACATTGCAGACATGGAAATAGTTGTTGAAAGAATAAATGTTAGTTATCGCAATTATTATCTCAATCATTTCACCCATATATTACTTTCTATTATTAGTTTATCTGTTTCTTGCACCACCGCTTTTAAAGGTTTATTATCTTAAGAAAGCTATCTTATTCAATCTCTTATTTAAAGTATCTGGCATAAGATGTATTTAAAAATGTCTGATGAATGAAGTTATTCTATAGCAGGTCTTCCTCTACAGCAAGTGTCAACACAGACTTCACCGCTCCTTCATTACAATTCCCTTTGCTATCCAATCTCTTTTGGATTGATCATCTATAGGCAGAAAATGAAGGAAGAAGTTCATATATGATCTAAACTCCTCTGATCAAATTATTGAACAGGTACTTTCTAATGTATGTAAGAATAACGTACTTTCTTTAAATCATGAAAATTTCAAGCTATAGAATCTTTCTTCTATAACCTTTCACAATGAGTCCAAGGCAAGCTCCCATGACTCTGTCTTGTGCTGGATCCTCTGTCTCTCCATGACATCCATATTTTTAAAAAGAGGGCTCCAGTTGTTGGATGAATGGACTACACATATTAACAGGTAGGTGAATATTTGTGAAAAGTGAGGTGATGTAATTTCTGCTTAATAAAACAAACTTATTCATAAAGTACTCTCTTCCTACTTCTTAAACTATTTCAAGGCAGTTCACTATTAAGACGTACACAGAAAGTTAGTTTAAATGAAGTACATAATATAAGAGGTGGGATTATAAGAACTTTTATCACTTCTTTATAGTTTGACATATTTTCCAGATGTTCCCTAATGAATATGTATTACTCTATAATGAAATCTAAAATACACTCGGAAAAATCAGAAATTAATGTTTTTTTTGAAGATTTTTTTATTTTTATTTATTTGACAGGGAGAGACACAGCGAGAGAGGGAACACAAGCAGGAGGAGTGGGAGAGGGAGAAGCAGGCTTCCTGCCGAGCAGGAAACCCGACGTGGGGCTCAATCCCAGGACCCTGAGATCATGACCTGAGCCAAAGGTAGACGCTTAACTGACTGAGCCACCCACGGGCCCCAAGAATCAGAAATTATATAGAGGAGGGGCGCCTAGATGGTTCAGTCAGTTAAGCGTCTGACTCTTGATCTCGGCTCAGGTCTTGATCTCGGGGTCGTGAGTTCAAGCCCTGAAAAGAAAAAAGAAATTATGTAAAGGATAGAGCAATTTATCGTACAAGAAATGTGATTTACTCATCTGAGCATTAAATTAAGCTCTGAGTTAAGTAGAGGCCAAAACAGAGCTTGGTGAATATATAAGCATCTCAGTCATTTGGGTGAGATCAAAATCTTTCCTGGTGCTAAATTCCAAGAAGAAACTGTCACTTAGTTTTATTGAAATAGCAAAATATTGGGCATCAAAAACTCAAGTTCCACTACAGGCTCATTCTCAACTAATTTTGAGGCTTTGAAAGAATCATTTAGTATCTCTGGGATTCATACAGAGAGAGAAAGAAGAGTAGTTTTGGATCTCCAAGGTCTCTTCCAGCTTTAATACAATGTGATCCATGTTTAGGGAAAATATTTCAAAATAAGATTGGAGGTCATGTCTTTACACTTTAATTGAACCCCTGCAACAATCCTTGCTGCTCCTGAGAACTTAGAAGAAAAACTGTATCTGTTTGCTCACATACAGATAAAGACAATGCAGAGTCTTGCCTAATGCATTAAAGATGAAAAGAGTGACTCTTACACCCCCCTTCCCTTTCCTAGATTCTATCCTGGTTTCTGTTTTTAGACTTTCACACAAGAAAAAAATATATATATAAAGTCAGTCTTTTTCAAGTCTCCTGCTGCTCTTTTGTATGTATTTTAACCCAATGTTTTAGCAAAAGATGAGAATAGATGCTCAGTGCTGATGTAAATGGCAATGCCGTCATCACTCAGCTAATGGAAAACAGAAATAAAAGGGTAGAGAGGGGAAGGGAAGCATCGAACAGTTCTAAGTGTTGATGAAGTAGATGTTTAAAAGTTATAAGTTCTTGCTAGTCAGACATCATGCTGTTTATTTCTTGTTTAATCTCATAGTGCTGGCTCAGTGATCTCTTTCTTTTCTGAATTGTAGTAGCACTATCCAAATTCTGTATTTGGTAATATCTCATGAAGTATCAAGACATGTCTTCTTTTGATATCTTCTTTCTAGAAAATTTAGTTTCGTTACCTTTCAGTGTCTGCATGTCTTGGGTCTTCTGCTAGATCAGAGACATCTTAGGTCCCAGGGTTGTATTTTGGATCCTCTGTGTCTTTCATGGTGCCTAGCTTGAACTTTGCTCTTTGTAGGTTTTCAATATAGACTTACGTGTCCTCCAAACATAGTGGGTTATTTACACAATGTGGATTGGTTTAAAGGACTTAACTATGATCTCCATGTTGTCAACTTCTTCATTCCACTACTTCATTCAAAATCCTTGAACTGCAGATTCACTTCAACTGCATTTTTTTTATTACTTTTAATTACTTTTATTACTTGTACTTTTCCGTCCTTCTTTCTATCGTCTTCTCCCAGATTCAGCTCAAAATTCACTTTCTCTGAAAGACTTTCCCACTTTGGCCATCACTTTAACTTTCAAGATTCAGTTTTTCCTTTGCTGCTTCCCAGTTTTGAAATGTTTATGTAATTCCATTCTATAAACTTTGCTCCTAAATAGTCTGTAAGGAACAGTGTTGAGTCACTTTTTTTGTATTGTGGAATATGCAATAACTGGCACATTATAGTAGCTCAATAAATGCTAGTTTCTTCCCCTTGTAGCTGCCTTAAAATTGCAGGCAGTCAAAACATGTTTTAAAATTACACTGCTGAAGCCATTTCTGGTGGTGAGCTTGGCACTTAGGGATCATTGCCACTCTACTGCGTTCGTTAATTCAAAGTGGAGTGCAGTAAAGTGACAAGAAATTCAGTACAATTTTGAATCATCGGCTGGCAAAATTAGAGACCACAGAAGCCATGCATTGACTCTAGCAGAGGGAGAGTTGTGCACTAAAAAAGGCTATGACATTTCCAAGGTGAAACAGTCAATTCAAGAGGGAACACTTAAGTCTAAAATGTCTCAGCAGCATACCCCTGTGACTTTTCTTTATATCTTTGCTTTTCCTGGATTAATATTTTTTCAAACTATGAAGGATTATGAAGATATGTGCTTTTTGATGCTCACTCTCCAAATGTGGCCACAGAAGATTAATTTCCTCCTTTTCTTTTGAGTTGCAACTCTTCTGATAAAATATTCATGGCAGTTCATCTTTTGTAAATCACCTTTAAAACTTCTTGACCTGAAGTATTTGTGCCCCTGATGGATCATGGTATGTGGTAAAGTTACTTCTAAAGCCACAAGATAAACAAGGCCCATCTTCCAGAAACTTTATTTTCATATTAAAGTGCAGCTATATATTTCCTTTTTTTTTTTTTTTAAAGATTTTATTTATTTATTTGACAGACACACAGCGAGAGAGGGAGTGGGAGAGGGAGAAGCAGGCTCCCTGCTGAGCAGAGAGCCCGATGTGGGGCTCGATCCCAGGACCCTGGGATCATGACCTGAGCCGAAGGCAGACACTTAACGACTGAGCCACCCAGGCGCCCCTATATATTTCCTTTTTAATAAAGGGATTTTTTTTTTAATTTCAATGTTGTGGCTACTACTTCAGGCTATTCTTCCTGGAATATGCATTCAGGCTGCCTTGAGGTTAGCAGATCTCAAGATGAAAAGTTGACATAGAGAATGTAAGACTACTTAGTGAGTTGCAAAACATCTGCAATGTCAGTTTATGGAACTGTCTCTTATGCAACTTGTGCTTCAGCCTTGACTGTCTGTCAATCTCATTCTTTGGGTTCCCTACCACTTAGCAAAGTACTGAACACAATACATATTATCCCCCAATAAATGTAGAATATATACTGAGGATGACAAATAGTTATTGAGACCATTTGTAGAGGTAAAAGAAATATCAGATCGCCCCAAGAGATATGAAGACCCAACTATGCCATAGCAGGGATCACAGGAATTGAGAAGGTACAGCACTGTGCGGATATTTTAAATTCTAAGAAATATTAGAAAGAAACAATTCCAGACTACCTTGAGGAATAATTTCATTTTAAATTGCTGACCTGAGGGGTGCCTGGGTGGTTCAGTCATTAAGCGTCTGCCTTCAGCTCAGGTCATGATCCCAGAGTCCTGGGATCGAGCCCCTCGTCGGGCTCCCTGCTCCGTGGGAAGCCTGCTTCTCCCTCTCCCACTCCCCCTGCTTGTGTTCCCTCTCTCGCTGTGTCTCTCTCTGTCAAATAAATAAATAAAATCTTTAAAAAAAATTGCTGACATGAGAGAAAATAGATGGAAATTTCAATAAAGCTTGTTCTGCACATGGGTTGTAATAAGAACAACCATTCATAGTTCAGTAACTTTTACCGGCACATTAATTGATCATTTTATTACACAGTTACATGATGCTCTTTGCTGCCTTATTTTATTTTTTCTGAAACACACATAAAAATGCCTCTTTATAACATTAAAGAAAAAATAATATTTAAATTTTAATTAAAAGGAAAAAATACAGTTTCTGAAATAATGAAATCATTAGAATTTTAAATCTTTACATTTGTGGTTTTTATTTTCTTTCACAAAAAAAAAAAATGTCAACACTTTCAACGTTGTAAGGTAAAGATTATGGAGAAATTGTTTCCCAAGAATGAAAATTATCAATGCCTTAAAGAGTACAATTTGTAGTTAACTTTTCATTTCTTTCTTTTTAGGTAATAATTTCACATGGCAGTCATGGTCTTTTTTGGGAGATGGGAGATTAGATCTGGAGAAGCAAAGCATAAAAATTGTTGGACATGCTAAGATACATTTGTGTGGGGTAAGCCCCCAATGGCTTATTCTTCTCATTAAAAATACATAAAGATCAATATCACCGCTGCGCTTAACGCACAAAATGATACAAAATAAAAGCCATTCACAAAGTGATTCAGGTACCGTAGAGGCTGTGATTGCTCCAATGAAGCATGAGTGAGTGAATGAATGTATGGAGTCAAGTACTTCTGGATCAAGTGGCAGGTGCCTTGGCTGAATGTGCTATTTCTGCACAGTGGGGTGCACAAGTGTGGACTTCTTTGAATTTTGGAAATAAAGAGTATTTTTATCGATCAACAAGCCCACACTGCAGCTCCTTTATATTAAGTTCAAATTTCAACAGTTAAACACTCCCCTGGATAGCATTTTGTAAGCTTACTCATTCTTCACTGGCAAAGGCAACAAAACAGGAACATCTAACAATTTTAATTGCTATTAAATGCTTATTTAAGCACATGTGGAAGAATTTCAGGGAAGTAGCTAAAATCACCTCTTATCCCACACTGAGTGTAGAGATTACTTAAAAATAAAATCTTTTAGAAAAATCACCTCTTATTCTCTCTTTTATTTTAAGGATTAGCTCCTTTGAAAGTTCTACTTTCTTTTGAAAAATGTGTAGCATATTATTATAATCAGAGGATCAATAGTCCTTAATCATATTGATTGTATTCAGGAAAAAATTAGAAATTATAAACTGGATAGTCAAAAGTTAATAATTAAGTTGAAAATTTATCTCTCCCATTTACAAAATTTTAAGTTTTATTTTATTGCTTCCTGAGATATAATTTAAACAAACCAAAAAAATTGGGGGTTTTCTGTGGATTATAAATTCGCAAAACTCAAAAGCATAACTTGACTTAGCAGTTGGACTCTTCACATTCTCATAAAAACTGGGCTAATGGGAGCGCCTGGGTGGCTCAGTCATTAAGCGTCTGCCTTCGGCTCAAGTCATGATCCCAGAGCCCTGGGATCGAGCCCCGCATCCGGCTCCCTGCTCAGTGGGAAGCCTGCTTCTCCCTCTCCCACTCCCCCTGCTTGTGTAACCTCTCTCGCTGTGTCTCTCTCTGTCAAATAAATAAAATCTACAAAAAGAAAGAAAGAAAGAAAGAAAGAAACAAAGTTAAAAAAAACTGGGCTAACAACAATTTGAATACACATGTTTCAAAAAGTAAATGGAGGGGAAAAGGGCATTCTACACATGGTGGTATAATTGACAAAGTAGGGGACTTGGAATAAGGAGACTCAACTTCTACTATTGAAAACTTATGACACATAAATCATGTTATAAATACTCGAATCTTTGTCACCTAATAATGAAACTTACTGAGTATAGACAATATCGCTCACGTTTCTGTGGAAATCTCCCTAAAAGACCGCAGCAGTTTGATAGGACTCAAGCAGTTCTCAGACTATGATACTTGGAGTTCTTTGTGGGATGATTTTAGATTGTACCAAGATGACATTATGTTATTTCAATAATTATCTATTATGAAAATACATAATAAAAAAGTTTTCCCATATCCATAGTGATTAAAATATTGTTTAATATTTATGCTCTTAAAATACTTAGGTTTTAAAAGAGATTATATAAAATATTAAATATATAATACTACAGGTGATAATAAAGTAAACAGATTTTTTTTTAAAGATTTTATTTATTTATTTGACAGAGAGAGACACAGTGAGAGAGGGAACACAAGCCGGGGGAGTGGGAGAGGGAGAAGCAGGCTTCCCGCCAAGTGGAGAGCCCGACGCGGGGCTCGATCCCAGGACCCTGGGATCATGACCTGAGCCGAAGGCAGACGCTTAATGACTGAGCCACCCAGGTGCCCCTAAAGTAAACAGATTTTTAAATGATGGGAGAAGCCTGGTTATGGGGAAACAAATGCCGCCTAGGCTATGCAAACATCAGTTTGAGAAACACGGAATGACATTTATTTGAGATTCCTTCCAGTTTTTAAATAATACAGGCCTTTAATAAAAGTGAACCACATTAGCTTCTTGCTAGGTGGTAAAAACAAACAAAAAACAACCCAAAAAAGGCCACCACACAGCAAGTATCCTGAATATACATTTCTTTATATCTTGGGAAATTCTTTCTCAGTAGTTATTCAGGGGGCTTTTAAATGGACCATCACCCAGATCACCTCCAAAGAGATTACTGAATCAATTCCATATGGTATTGATGCAAGGACAGACATATAAACCAAAGAAACAAAGTAAAGACTACAGAAATAAACCTCTTTATATAGGGTTAATTGAATTTTAATAAAAGTACCAAAGTATTTCCATCGGGAAAATAAAGTCTTTCTAACTAATAATGCTGAAACAACTGGATGCTCATTTAAGGGAAAAAAAATCAGCCTTGACCCTTAACTCACACTTTACACAAAGATTAATACAAAGCACACCATGGCCCTAGCCATAAAAGCTAAATCTACAACATTTCTAGAAGACAACAAAGAAGAAAATATCTGTTCACTTAGAGTAAAAAAAGACTTCTTAAGTTACAAAAAGCATCAAAAAATGATAAAATACCACTTCGGCCCCAGCAGAATGACTAAATTAAAGAAGAAAAAAAAAGATGGACAATATCACATGTCAGCAAAAAAGTGGGGCAAATGAAAATCTCATACATGGTAGTCAGAATGTGTAAGCACCTTGGAAGTTGGTTTTGCAGTGAAGTTCAAGTTAAGCATATACTTACTATATGATACCTCAATTCCATCCCAGGGTATTTATCCAATAGCAATAAAAGATATGCTCATGTAAATTCTTGTACAGGAATGCTCATGGCAGCTGTAATCAGAATAGTGCCAAATTGGAAGCAACCCAAAGTTCACCAGGAGGTGAAAAAAAAGTATATCCATACAATATAACACTACTCAGCAATAAATAAGAATAACCTACTGCTACACGGGACAACATAGATAAATATAAAAAATATGGCACAGAGTAATGTGGCCAGAAACAAGAGTATATAGTGTATTACTAGTCCATTTATGAAAAATTCTAAAATAGGCAAAATTAATCTGTAGCAACAGAAAGCAGATCAATGGTTGTCTAAGGCCAGGGATAGAGGGGACTGACTACAAAAGAAAGGTAATGGAATGGAAATGTTCCTTATCTCCCCTGGGATGTTAGTTACACATGTGTATACATTCATTAAAGCTCATTGATGTGCACGCTTCACATAGGTGTATTTTGACATCAACTTTGATAAAGATTTTTAAAAACTGTAAAACCAGAATAATGTCTGCTTATGAGGGAGGATTGACAAAATGTGCACAAGGGAACTTTCTGGAATGATCAAATATTTCTATATCTCTGTCGGGGTGGTGGTCAATCTGCTGTACACATTTGTCAAAACTTATCAAGCTATAACCTTAAAATCTATTCATTTTATTTTATGCAAATTATTCTCCTATTAAATGAAAACAATTACTTCAAGAAATAACATGCAATAGTAAAGCAAAAAGAATATTTTTAGTTTTCTCAAATTGGCAAAGATATATAATTTATGTATATATCATGTATGTATGTATGTATATCAGTGCTAATAAAAGTTGGGCAAGATAGAAATATTAGTATACTGATGGTAGGAATGCAAATAAGTACATTTCTAGAAACAAACTTGCCAATATTCATAGCTTCTGAATAGGTATACCCTTTGGTCAAGTAATTGTACTCTTTGGAATCTATACTAATGAAACACTCAGAAGTCCAAAGATTTATGTTCAAATATACTCATTTCCTATAACTGTAATTTAGCCTGTAAAATTGGAAAGAAACCTGAATGTCCAAGAAGCAGGATATAATTATATAAATTATAGCACATCCATGTGGTTGATTGAATAGCTATTAAATGATGTTTACAGATGAATTTGAATAGTATGGGAAAATACTATATTAAATATTTAGCAAATGAAAAGATATCAAATAATATTAAAATATTATGGTTGTAATGTAAACTATGAATGTGAAAATTTAAGGAAAAAATGTAAATGCTAACAGTGATTGTTACTGGGAAGCAGGATTTTGATTGTTATTTTCTTTGCAGTTTTCAGCTTTATTTTCACAAGTTACAAGTATTTTGTGAGAAAATTAGGATTAAAACTATAACATAATTTTAAGCATTATTCTTGTTACTATTTGCAAATACAAACATTTATGGTACCAATGTCACTAAAATTTGTAAGTTGAAGGTGTGTAAACAGTTGTAAATTATGCTTAATGTTTTAGACATATAAATAAAACAGGAATATATTTCTCTGAATATAAGGTATTATTTTTCAGTTTGGAATATATCTTTTAACTTTTTCTCCTTCCTTGATATAACTTCTGAAAAATAACTTCTACTGTTTTTTTCTTTCTTTTGGCAGGGGCAGAAATAATCTGTATAAAATGGATTTTTGTTTTTCAATATAGTATTTAATACTTACAATACATAGTGACAGAGACATTTAATACTCACCAAATACCCATATGCTTCCTCACGATTTCCAGTTCCCTTTCACTTGACATGACCATGTGATGAATCTTGGCTAACTATGTTACTCTGCAGATCTTTCTTCCCCCTCTACAGTAAATTGGAATCCTCATCATACAATTGAAAGTGGAAGGAGTTCTTAACAGACACCTGCTAACCAAAGGAGTTACCAATGAGCAACAGAATATACACTTGTGAAAAATGCATCTTTGTTATGTTAAGCCACTGGGGCTTCAGGATTTGTTTATTACTTCAGTTTCAACTGTTATACTTACCAATACAAATATTGGTACTAGAAGTGAGGGCTGCCATAGAAACAAAAAAAGAAAAACCAAACACCAAAATGTCTGGCATTAGCTTAATAGTTTGGGTAGTAGGAAGTGGGGGGGAAAAGTATACTGGGGTGCCTGGGTGACTCAGTCGGTTAAGAGTCGGACTCTTGATTTCAGCTCAGGTTATGATTTCAGGGTTGTGAGATCAAACCCCGCATTGGGCTCTGCACTGGGTGTGGATCCTGCTTAGCATTCTCTCCCTCTCCCTCTCCCTCTCCCTCTGCCCCTCCACACCACCCTCCTTCTCTTTCTGTCTCAAAAATAAGAAAAAAGTATACAGAGGCTGGAAAGGTGGTTCCATATTATCTTATGGCAGAACACTTGGTAAAAGTGTTCCTTGGTAGTTCGAGGTGGTGGTGTTTTTACATTTGGCAAGTTATTTTAAGGAAAAAATGAGATTTTGAAAAATTGTCTTGGATGTAAGTGGGGAAAAAAAGGAATAATGAAAATCCAGAAATTCAGTGCCTTGTAGGATTGGCAAAGTCACCGATTCTAGACATCAACCCATAAGATACAGCATTTAAGGAGGCTTTTGTCAACAGATTTAAAATGGGCAGCTGGTTAAAATGACTCGGCAAAGATTAGAGTAAGGGTTTGACCTTCATATCTACTGCTATGATAGCCTTAAGGTATTCACCATTAAGTCAAGCAAGAGAAAGATAGAGGGGGAAAAAGCAGAGAAATGCACATTGATGTGACTTCAAGCAAATATAGGGAAGTATATTGATTTTTTGTGTGTGTGTGTATTGAATTTTTAATAGAGTTTTACTTGGGGTGCCTGGCTGGTTTAGTCAGTAGAGCATGTGACTCTTGATCTTGGGGTCATGAATTTGAGCCCCATGTTGGGTGTAGAGATTACTTTAAATAAATAAATTATTAAAGAAGAGTTTTACTCTTATGAAAATCAAGAGTTTGGACCAAAAAATTTGTGATTGTTCAAAACCTAACAATCAGGATCCCAAACTTCCATAGACAGGAAGCAACTAAAAAAGGAAAGCCATGAGTAACAATGGTCAACGGATTTTCTCCTTGACAGTTGAATCAGGGTCTAATAAAAGTGCATCCAGGATAGGGAGGCTAGCGGGAGGTTTCAAAATTGCTATCCACCAGTGCAGGCTTGTCTCCATTCTTCCCTTTCTGGTCAGAGATATTACTGAGGTTATCCTGTTTCTGTTCCACCAGTTATATTGGGTGCTCGTTTCTGTTCCACCAGTTATATTGGGTGAGGGGGAAACAGATAACTTTCAATTTAGTTGATGGGGTGCCTGGGTGGCTCAGTCGGTTGTGCTTTCTACTCTTGATTTTTGCTCAAGTCATGATCTGAGGGTTGTGGATCGAGAGCCCCTCCCCTCTCCATCCAGGCTCCACACTCAGCAGGGAGTCTGCTTGGGATGCTCCCTCTCTCTCAAACAAATAAATAAATCTTAAGGGAAAAAAACCCTTCTTTTTAGTCGATAGATGTCTGGCCCAAGAGAAGGGAGAAACTGGAGTACGGCTTTCACTTTGAGCTGGGTGAAGTGACTGTTAACACTGAGTTGTCTTGTTTGGGAAAGGTTGAGTGTGTTCTATGAGTGGAAAGATATTAACAAAGGCATGTTTATTGACCAGAAGGACAGATGATGGTGGAGACACTGACCAATTATGGAATAAATATGATCTCACCCCTTTTCCCATTTCCCTTACATGTAGTGCCATGTGACTAGTGGATGGCCAAGAAGCTAAAAATAGAAATCAGGTATGCATTTAATGTGTTAAGTTGCTGAAAATTTTGGGTTTACTTTTTATTGCAGGATAACCTAGCTTATCCTGAGAAATAAATATGTTCATAAAGTAAATTTGGAAAACAGGTAAAAGGTGGAAGAAGAAAAAAACAACATCCATAGTACATTTACAAAACTTTTATTTTTGGTGGGAATTGATATGTTTGTTGTTGGAAATTCAGAAAATGTTTCCCAAAAGAAAATAAAAAATGAAATCATTTATATTCCTACTTCCCAGATATAACCACTGCTACCATGACATATATCATAAAAATACGTGAAATTTTCAATAGTAGAGTTACAATCTGCATATTTTATAGCCTGAATTAAAACATACATATTATGATAATCTCAATACAAATGTATCTTTTATTCTTAGTATGACAATATTATAATTTGTTTTATTTTTTTATCAATTTTTAATTGCAAAATCTCATTATATAAAACTGAGTTGCTTATTGTATTGCATACTTACTTTATATATTTTATACATATTTGGGAAATTAGTTATTCTATTTTTATGTAAGTTGTCTATATCTTCTCCCAATGTATGATTTAACCCCAAACTTTGTATATAAAGTCTTTTATGTCTTATATTTTTAAAATACTAGTAGAGTCTTTTGATTTTTTTCTTAAATTCTTGCAGATTTCATGTCTTTTTAAAATAAAATTGCTCCATCCCATTACAACAAAAACTAAGTTTCATTTTCTCCAAATATTAATATGGGATTATTTCTGTGTTGTTTTGTTTCTATTTCTTAAATATTGGATCATGTAAGACCCCACATTGTTTTGATTTGTTTCAATGTTGTTTACAGAATTTACCATTCTCCCTCACTAGTTTGCAATGCCACTTTTAATCTATATTTTTACATAAATGTGTGGGTTTGCCCCCTCTTTTCTGTTCTATTAATTTTACTTGTCTCTGCCAGTGCTGACCATTAGTTATCATTAATGTATTCTTACAGAATATTTTATATCTTTTAGAAAAATTTTTCCTTTTTTGCTTAAAAAAAAGGCTACTTTTATACATTGTCTCTTCCAGGAGAATCACATAATTAGCTTGCTGAGAGCTACAGAAAATTATGTTTGGATTTCACTGAACTCCTAAGTTAATTTACTGGAAATTGACTTAGTTACAGTATTAATTCTTCACAGTCAGAAATTGAGTATTAATCTCCACTTATTCAAATCTTATTTTATTCAGATTTCTAAAAATGCTTAGACATTAGAATATATTTTAAGGACCACCACATTCTCAAGTTTCAAAGAATTAAAAAAATAAAAACTATATAAACAACAAAAACTTAAAAGAATTCTAACTATAGTAATGAAATGGAAGGAAACAAACATCTTCATTGAAATAAGGCATAACTGAAAAAAAAAGAGAAGGCATAACTGTATTGAAAGGAGACTAGAATAATAGAGAGGACTTGATTCTCCATTACTAGATATGTGATAACATATTTCTTCTGAGACACAAATCTTTCCATTTGTTTACTCTGAATATCTCTGAAATTGTTATGTGCTATGCAATTTATGGCATCTTAAAATGGCTTTCAGCAATCATGACATAGTTATCATTACCTGTGTGCATGACCAAAATTTGGTCCTAGCTGGTTATTTGTTATGACATCAATTGAGCTATAAACATTATTAAAATATATTGTGTATACTGAGTTTCATCCCTATTTTTTAAAATTTCACTATGATTTAAAGATGAAAAGTTATTGTGTACCTAGAAAGGCAACAGAAGAAAGCAATGGGGATGTAAATTTTGTTGTTTGCAAAGCAAATATTTCCATTGGAGGAATAAGCCCATTCTGCATTTTCTTGCAAAGCTGCAACTGAATGCTTTCTGAGAACCAAAAAAGGAAGAAATCCATGGTAGATGATGTGTGAGGTTTTGTTACTAATATAAATGCTCAAGTATTGTCTGTCATAGACAAGAAATAGTAAGCATCAAAATTTGTAGAACGGACTTAGAGAAAAATTGCAGGCACAGCTGTTGGGCATATTAAAAAGCTATGTCCCCAAGGAGGATATTTGGTATGAACATAAGAGCAATGATGATGATTGAGATGATGTGAGAAGAGTTGAATGCTGAATGGGAACACATTTTAACTAGCTTATGTCAGTCATATGCCCTAATGAATGCCTCCCGAATTTACATGATTGAAAAAAAAGTCTAACAGAGATCTTTCAAAAAGTTAACAAAAATTTAAAAACTTAAGAAAGCAACAGTTCTTAGTTTAATTGTACACATTTTTTTCCTCAGTAATATATAAAATAATAATGATTCTTACAATGGATAGTGATTTAGATGAGATATTATTTCATATCAGTTAGAATCCTTTTGGTGTAAGTAAAAAAGACTGAAAAATTTAAAGGTAATTACTTTATTTAACTATGAAGTCCAATTTTTTAGCTTGATTCAGGTAAGCTCTGAACCAGGTGTTCATAATATCACCAAGGAATTGACTTCTGTGTCCTCACCCTGCCTTCCACATTGTGGACTTTATCTCCAGGTTAGCTCTTTTTATAATGTCAAGACAACTCTCAGCAGCTGTTGAGCCAACAGGCTTTTTCCTCATCCATCAGGATAAAGTGGGAAATTTCCCCTAGAGATTCAGAAAAAGTTAGCAGGTAACTCTGGACAGCGTAGTCATATGCACTGTCCCTGGGTCCACAAAGGTCATAGGTAACTCTTGGACTGACCAAAAGAAAGGGATATGGAAGGCACACAGGGAAGGTGACTAGCAATGATGAGAAAATACACTTATTTACTAAATATAACAGGCCCATTAATTTCCTGTGCCTATCACCACGCACATCAGTGCTCTCATGCCTGATTTCCAACTGCCAGTACCGACATCTCCTTGCCTAAGGACATTTTTGGTCTCCAAAATCCTTTTTATACAGGCTCAGCAGGCCAGTAGTTATAGAAATTAATGTCCCCAGTGTTGGTGGATAAATACTCCAGCTCTTAGCTATTTTGTAATTTGGGTGGGATAATTCTAAAGTGCACATATAACCCTGGTTCCCAGAGCAAGATTAAATCCCAATAGCTGAGTGGTAAATAAACTGATAACACATAGTTTATTGATTGCTTTTCCTTCCCCCTCCTTTCTCCGTCCCCTTTCCAGTGTTTCCTTATCCTCCCAAATGAAATCTTTACACTTATATCTATGGCTCAGGATCTGCATCTGGGGAAACCCAAACTCAGACAGTGATGTTAAATCTTCACCTTTCTCTTGTCATTTAAAATAAAGTGTTTATTTTGTAAGACATATCTGAACCTTGATCTCTCCTTGAATAAAAAGGAGATAGTCACGCTTGCCCCACGTTCTTGACATGATTATTATGAAGATCAGATGAGAGAATGAATATAAAAATGTTTTGTAAGATGCTGCACAAATGAGCGTAGCTATAGTTATAATTATCATATACTTTAGAAAAATTAATCCCCTCAATTATTGGCAAGTAAGCTACAAATAGTATTTATCAGTGGTGGGATCCTAGGCAGTGCCCTCTGCCTTCTCTTGAAATCAAAAGGACAAGAATTAATAAAAAATTAGATGATTCATCACAAAGGGATTACCTAAGGCATCCCTTTGTGTAGGCTACAGCTGCCCATTTATTTGTTGTTAATACCAGAGACCTCTCAGCGGGAAAGGAGCAGAAAGTAAACAGGGAAAAACTGCTAGAAAAGGGCAAAGGGAAGCCCCCTGCTGGGCACTGCTCACTCAAAGGCTAATGTAACCTCAACTGACTCACACTTCAGGCTCCACAGGGCTGCTGATCAAGAACACAGCCCATGCCACAGTCATTTACTGGATGCAAAATACTGGTTTCCAGAAAAAATTCAGATCGAATTGACAAATAGTTGCCAATTTTATGGTCATGAATTTTACTCAAGTTTGGAACTCAATCCACTTTACTTTGCTCTATTTTATTTTTATTATTTTAAAATGTTATTAAGTTCCAACATCTGTGCAGGAAAGGTCACAAACCATAAGTATACAGTGGGACAAATTATCACAACATAAACAAGCTGGTAATCACCACACAAATCAAGAAATTATCAGCACCCTTTCTGCCCCTCCCAGTCACTACTCTACTCTCCTCCATAGAGGTAACCTCTATCTGGATTTTACAGCAGAGATTAATTTTGCCTGATGTTGAACTTTATATAAATGGAATCATATGGTAGATATTCTTTCCTGTCTGGCTTTTTCACTAAAATTTTGATGAGATTCACCTATGCTGTTGTCTTTAGCCATATTTCATTCATTACATTGCTATATATTATTCTATGATTTACAATGAGTCGTTTACCCTTTCTACTGTGATAAACATTTAGGTTGTTTCCTGTCTTGGGCTATTATTACTAAATCTATAATGTATATTCTCATATAAGTTTTTTTACGGACATATGTTCTCATTTCTCTTGGGCATATTCTTTAGAATTATTGGGTCATGGAGTGGATATATGTTTAATCTCATTAAAAATATTTTTCCAAAGTAGGTATGCCTCTTACAATCCCACCAACAATTTATGAGAATTCCATTGCTACACATTCTTGTAAACACTTGGTATCATCAGTCATTTTTTGTTTTACACATTGTGATGGTATCTCATTTCCTTAAAAATTGCATTTCACTGATTACTAATGACTTGAACAGCTTTTTAAGTATTTTTGGTCATTTGGATATTTTTTTTGTAAAGTATTTGCTTAAATCTATTGTCCATTTTCTACTGCTTTGTCATCTCTCCCTTATTGATCAGAAGTCTCTACTTATAGGGGTGCTTGGGTGGCACAGGCAGTTAAGGGTCCAACTCTTAGTTTCAGCTCAGGTCATGATCTCAGGGTCATGAGATTGAGCCCTGTGTCAGCTCCATCCTGAGCAAGGAGTCGGCTTGAGTTTCCCTCTCCCTCTCCTTCTGCCCCTCTGCTCCTCCCCAGTGTACTCTTTCTCTCTCTGAAATAAATAAATAAATCTGAAAAAAATATTCTACATATATCATGGATACAAATAATTTCTTAGTTCCAGCTCCACTTTGAGCTCCATGCTTAGCACAGAGTCTGCTTGAGATTCTTTCTCCCTCTCCCTCTGCCCCTCCTGCTCATGCTTGCTTTCTCTCTAAATATATATATATATACACACACACACACAAATAAATTCTCAGTTAAGTATATAATGGCTCGCTTCTCCCATTCTGTGGCTTCCCTTTTCATTCACTTAATGTATTTCAAGGAATAAAAGTTTTTTAATTTTAATGTAGTCTAATACATACCATAAAGTCAGAACATATTCTTGTGTATTATCTTCTAGACACTTTACTGCTTAGATTTTACATTATTTTAAAAACCTACCTAGAATTTCTTTTGTTTATGCCTAGAATCAGGATTCATTTTATCCCCCTCATGGATATCCAGTAATTTGTCCTGTGCCTGAAGAACTTCCTGTAGCATTTCTCATAGTGCAGGGGTGCCAGTAATAAATTCTTTCAGTTTGTGTTTGTCTGAAACTTCTTTAGTCTCCTTTTTTTTTTAAACCAACCAAATGTCAGACCATTGTCTTCTGGTTTGCATCGATTTTAGTAAAAGTCAGTGGTAATACTCCATATACTATGTTTTTCCCTCTCTGACTCATCTCAAGATGTTCTCGTGGCATTTAGAATAGACTTGTCTAAAGCTTTCCAGTTGTAATTGATTGTTCTGGGGAAAGAGGTTCAATGCCATCAGTAGAGGGTAAAGCTTCTGCAATGATGTCAAGGCAAGAAGAAAGTGGGTTATTATAAGAAAATGAAGGAAACTTCAGTAAGGTGACTAATTTGTCCTTGTTTGCCTAGGATTTTCTCAGTTTCAGCACTAAAAGCCCCACATTCTGGGAAACCCCTCAAGCTCCTAAAAACTGAACAGTTTTCCCAGAAATATCCTGGTTTTAAAACTGACAGTCCTACATCTCAGAAAACCTCTCAGTCCCGCACAAACCAGGATAGTTGGTTTCCTGACATCAGCTCATCTCTTTCTCCATCCCTTTCCTCTCTGTCCTATTTGTTACTAGCGTAGCTCATCTCCATTTTTCATTTGGTTTGTTAGAATGGCCTGCTAACTTGTTTTCATCATTGGCTCCGTTATTGTTCATTTTAGCAATCATTTCCAAGTTTGTGAACCCAGGGTACGCATGGCCTCTAAACTCTAATTCTTGAGCCTGAAGTTTCTCTCTGCTATAACCTTGGTATCTGTTTGTTCTGCTACTTCAAGAGACCATTTCTGGGCTGTGGGAAGTGACTTATTTTGCTGATATAAACTGCTCTGTATTTTCTAGATCCAAAGTGCATGAACTTCCAGTGCCAAATCAGATCTAGAGCAACTTACTTTTTAGTGATTTGATAGTGCCTGATGATTTCTAGCACTTACTCTGGGATGAATATCTGTTGTGCTCTTTTCCAGTCCAGGAGGAATTTGAGTGACCACTGGCTTCTCAGATTGCTTCTAGGAACAAAAGTAAATTGTCCCAAGAAAAGAGTGCTTATTAAAAGCACAAATTGAAAATAACGTTTTGATCAAACAAAGTTAAATCTAGTAAAGAAAGTCAAATGGAATTTGAATTAAATGTGAGCTGTAGCTATTGAAAAGTCAGGATAGTTTTTTTAGTGGACCTTGGTTGAACATAATCCGGTTATTCTTGTCCTCCACTAATTTCTTGGATGGAAAGTCTATGCATTTCTTATCTAGAGCAATTTTCTGGAAAGTTAAGAACTTTTCTAGAGAAAATTGGGGGCATCTTAACTACCTTCAACAGGTTTTGAATTAGATAATTATAGCAGGGCAAATTTTTTTTAATTTAATTTTATTATATTAGTCACATCATTAGTTTTTGATATAGTATTCCATGATTCATTGTTTGCATATAACACCCTGTGATCCATGCAATACGTGCCCTCGTTAATACCCATCACCGGGCTAACCCATCCCGTCACGCCCCTCCCTTCTAAAACCCTCAGTTTGTTTCTCAGAGTCCATAGTCTCTCATGGTTCGTCTCTCCCTCCAATTTCTGCCCCCCCCCTTCATTTTTCCTTTCCTACTATCTTCTTCTTCTTCTTCTTTTTTTTTTTTTTTTAACATATAATGTATTATTTATTTCAGAGGTACAGGTCTGTGTTTCATCAGTCTTACACAATTAACAGTGCTCACCATAGCACATACCCTCCCCAATGTCCATCACCCAGCCACCCATCCCTCCCAGCCCCCTCCACTCCAGCAACCCTCCGTTTGTTTCCTCAGATTAAGAGTCTCTTGTGATTTGTCTCCCTCTCTGGTTTCATCTTGTTTCATTTTTTCCTCCCTTCCCCTATGCTCCTCTGTCTTGTTTCTCAAATTCCTCATATCAGTGAGATCATATGATACTCATCTTTCTCTGATTGACTTATTTCGCTTAGCATAATACCCTCTAGTTCCATCCACGTTGTTGAAAATGGCAAGATTTCGGGGTTTTTTGATGGCTGCATAATAGTCCATTGTATATATATACCACATCTTCTTTATCCATTCATATGTTGATGGACATCTTGGCTCTTTTCACAGTTTGGCTATTGTGGACATTGCTGCTATAAACATTGGGGTGCACATGCCCCTTCGGATCCCTACATTTGTATCTTTGGGGTAAATACCAAGTACTGCAATTGCTGGGTCATAGAGTAGATCTATTTTCAACTTTCTGAGGAACCTCCATACTGTTTTCCAGAGTGGCTGCATCAGCTTGCATTCCCACCAACAGTGTAGGAGGGTTCCCCTTTCTCCGCATCCCCGCCAACATCTGTCATTTCCTGACTTGTTAATTTTAGCCATTCTGACTTGTGTGAGGTGGTATCTCATTGAGGTTTTGATTTGGATTTCCCTGTTGCTGAGTGATGTTGAACACTTTTTCATGTGTCTGTTGGCCATTTGGATGTCTTCTTTGGAGAAAAGTCTGTTCATGTCTTCTGCCCATTTCTTGATTAGATTATTTGTTCTTGGGGCATTGAGTTCGATAAGTTCTTTATAGATTTTGGATATTAGCAGGGCAAAATATTTATACCAGGTCATCATCAGCATATGGAGGGAAGTTATTCATTCTTTCTTACGTTGTTTGTTTCCAATTAATGACATCATTGCCAAAAACTTTCATAAAATTTTCAAATCCCTTAACCACTCCAGGAATATATTTAGTATAGATTTTCCAAATAAATTACTTGGTGACTAGAAAACCATACACTTTGTGGCTGAACCTCATTGCTTAGAGTTCATTTAGTAAGACAGCTTTGAAGTTGTATTTTTCTGTCACAGCTGATAAACTTTCTTCAAATAAAATCTTGTGCAGAAATGCAATATATAAAAGTAAAAAAACATTTCTCTGGATGAGGCATGGAAGCATGACTGCTCACCATTTTCTCCTCCCCCAGTATTTACAGTATTATGGAGAATCAGAATTATTAGAATTTACAATAATATTGTGCCAAGTTTGTACAAAATTGTAATGTAACATGCCCACCAACTGTATGGAAAATTGTTCCCCAAATTATATTCTTGCAAAGCACAAAGCAGAAATGTACAGTTTCCCTATCAGCTTGAACTTGGATACATCATATATTATAAAATTTCAAAAGAGCTCGAAAGGAACCTTCCAAAAAATAGTATTTTTCCCCCAAAATTGTACTTTAAGATCACTGTATAAAAATCACCCTCAATTAGGATGCCTGGGTGGCTCAGTCGGTTAAGCATCTGCCTTCAGTTCAGGTCATGATCCCAGGGTCCTGGGATTGAGCCCCACATCAGGCTCCCTGCTCAGTGGGGAACCTGCTTCTCCCTCTCTCTCTCTGCCTGCCACTCCCCTTGCTTGTGCTCTCTGTCAAATAAATAAATAAAATCTTTAAATAAAATAAAATAAAATAAAATAAAAATCACCCTCAACTTATGCATAAAATACCTATTTGAAATGGTGAAGTTATCTCTTTAAGTTTATCTTTATATACAAAATAAGAATAACAACAAGCATAAAAATGAACTTACATTTTTTTTGACTATGTTACAGATTTTAACTTGCAAAGCTATAAACTCATTTTTGAATCAGTTATTTGTTTCATATGCTTTGTGTTCTAAATCTGTGGAATCCCTTCTTCAAATTGAATTTTGTGGAAGCCCAATGGGTACAAAAATCTGAGGTTGAACTCTACCGATGAAAGTGGGGGTAGGATCCTGGAGCCCAGACTGCTTACCTCCCCAGCAGCATGCCTGCTTTCCAGCCCTCCAAGAATCTGTCTTGGACAGGCCCAGACCCCCTCTTGTCAGGGTGGAGGTCACGCTCATAGAGGCTGTTAAGTAGAGTGCTTAAGGATGCAGGCTTTGGGTTCTAGAGGGGCAGGGGGTGCGGGGATGGGTCAGCCTGGTGATGGGTATTAAAGAGGGCACATACTGAATGGAGCACTGGGTGTTATACGCAAACAATGAATCATGAAACACTACATCAAAAACTAATGATGTAATGTATGGTGATTAACATAACATAATAATAAAAAAAGATAAAAAATTTAAAAAAATTAAAAAAAGAAAAAAAAAGGATGCAGGCTTTGGAAGTGACAGCTGGAATTGAGTCACATCTCTGCCATTTATTAATTTGTCAACCTGATCTCACTGTGTTCCAATTTCCTCATCTGAAAAATAAGAGCCATTGCAGTAGCTAGTCTCCAAAGCAGGATGCCATAATTTTTTGTCTCTTTCCATGCCCATGTTGCTCCATTAAGTGGTAGATTCTATTTCCCATTCCCTTGAATATAGACCAGCATTGTGAATTCCTCTTATAAGAGATTATAGAGGAAATGACTCTATGCCACTTCGTGTGATAATCCTGAAGAAGTCTGGAGCCTCTGGTCACGAAAGCCAGCTGACAAGCTATAAGGAAACTCAGATGAGACTATTGAGATGAGAAAAAAATCAGGTAGTGGCAGAGAGGTCACAGAGAGCAGCACCGAGGCCCCCGGAAATCTGAGGAGAGTCTTCATGGATCCTCCAGCCCAGCCATCCGCCAGCAAAGCCAGATGAGTGAGTGATCCTGTGTGGAAAGAGAATCATCTAGCTGAGACATGCCTGAATTTCTGGCCAGCTAAACAGTGAGAAATGGTAATTGTTGTGTATCAATCCACTTAGTTTGAGAGTAACTTATTATGTAGCAATAGATAACTGAAACGAAAATAGAATGTATCTCATGTGGTTGTTGTTAGGATTAAATGAGATAGCAATAATAAAACAATTAGTACTCTGTGGGGGAACATTGCAATTAAATTCAATTGTGGTTAGTGATTGGACTGTGGGTCAGAATTCCAGAGACCTTTCCCTTTTTGGGGCTTACATTCTAGAAGGAGCAGATGGAAATAATAAATAAGTAAATTATATAGTTTGTTAGAATGTGTTAAGTCCTATGGGGAAAAATAGAGCAAAATAGATTGGTAATGTGGGGTTGGAGGAGAGAGGAGACAGTTTACAATGTTGTATAGAAGGGTCAGGGTAGGCTTTATTGAGAAGATTAAATGTGAGGAAAAGAATGTAAGGGGGTGGGGGAGCTCTCTGTGCAAATATCAGAAAAGAGCCTTCCAGAGAAAGGACAAACTCCACAAGGCAGGAGTATGTCTGGAGTGGTCAAGATGCAGTGAAGAGGTCACCGTGGCTGGAACACAGGAGACATAGTGGGGCATGGTAGCAGGCGATGTTGGAGAGGGTGTATCACCTACCGTGAGGTCCTTGGCTGCCCTGGAACATTCGGAAAGAGATGTTCCATGTAAAGAAGCCAATGCTTTTTTCTTTCAAAAACTCTGAAATGGAAGTTCAGCAATTGTCAACACTTATCTCTACCTGCAATCATCTTGTTTTATTCATTTATTTGTGTATTCTGCCAGTCCTACGAAAATATAAGATTTACAAAAATACAAACCTAAAAGAGTTCCTGTCACAGAGTAGATGATCAAAATACATTTTTTGTTGAAGGGAATTCATGGATGGAAAAACTTATTGTTAATAAACATCTCCTTAATACTCCCTAGTTTACAAAATACTTTTAGATTAGTTATCTCAATTTAACCTTACAATACTATCAGGAAAATAATATTATAATTCCATGTTATAGACGTGGAGAGATGCAGAAAGTTTAAAGGTCTGGTCAGTGGCGTCTCCCTGAGGACCACATGCAGGGAGCTGGGGGAATTCTAGGGAGTCAAAGTGTTTGTGTACTATTTAATTTTTTTAAAAGAAGCTGTGTCACATTGCATACTTTAACTTAATATTTAAAGAAATTTCAACATACTTTGATGTAAGTACAAAGGATGTAATTTCTAGTGGAATGAAATTTTGACACCGCTCTTTTAAATGTAACAAATCCCAGGGTTCCTGGGTGGCTCAGTCAGTTAAGGGACCGATTCTTGATTTTGGCTCAGGTAGTGAGATGGAGCCCAGTGTTGGGATCTGCGCTGCGTGTGGAGCCTACATAAGATTCTTTCTCTCTCTCTCTCCTCCTCCCTGCTCTCTCTCTCTCAAAAAAAAAAAAAAAAAGTAACAAATCCAGGGGTGCCTGGATGGCTCAGTTGGTAGACCATATGCCTCTTGATCTTGAGGTTATGAGTTCCAGCCCCAGGTTGGGTGTAGAGATTATTTAAAAATAAATCTTTAAAAAATATATATATAAAAATTTTCTTTAACAGTAGGAAACTCTTACATATTTCTTTTTGCCTCCTTGAACTCATATTTCCATTCCACTTCCTTCATAGGATTTTATCTTAAAAACATATTTTTATATTTGAAAGGCTTGAATTGATCACACTATCAAAATTCTTGTAACAATATGGTGCATATAAATTGAAATTTAAATATTTCATTTCTTATGACAATAAGGCTCCAAGTTATCTTTATAGTTATTATTAATAGATAGCTAATAAAAGTGACATAGACATATTACAAATGTTAATAAATAATAAGCATAAAAGGAAAATTTTATTGCATTTCTTAAGGAGATGGATAAGGATTTTCTTTATGCATGCAGGGTAGATTCTACCTTTTAAAAAAAACCCATGGTTTAACATCAGCTTTACTCCTATTTAATGTCTTTTTCTGGTGTAAGTACTGAGAAAACATGTTTGCATATGTAAATAGATGGGAATGAAAAGAGTTATGTTACTAGCAATGACCCTTGAATTCTTTGACAGCTCTTCCAAGTTATACAATAAAAAATACTTAGTGATCTACCACCAAGAATTATTTTTAATCATCTAGAGGCTCATAATTCACTTAGATGAACTGTGAAAAGTAGAGAATTAGAAAGGGCCTGACATGAAGAAGGTTTGTGACCTTTTCCTTATACTTATTCACTTGCTCGGCACCTGCACCGACATTTAGAAATGGTTCTTTGTTGTTTATGCACCAGAGGATTTTATAACTTGGGCACAATAGAGTGATAGAAGGCATTAGTGAAAAGGTGAGCTGAGGGTAGTTGGAAAAAGGAAGGCCAGAAAGGAGAACTTGTGAAGAATTCTCAATCTAGATGAGCATACATATGGAAGTTGAGAATTTGGAAATTGAATATCTATGTGCCCATGTGTCTCTTGGGAACTCAGTGATTGCCAGAGCCCAGTTGGAAGAGTGTTTCCAAAGAGGACAGGCTGCACAATGGCCCAATGTAGGAAGCTGCAAGTGTATGTAGTAATCAGAACATACCGCTAGAAGGATGGTCTCAAAGAAATGAGTCAGGAGAACAAGGCCAGAGACAGAGAAATTTCTTCAGAACAAGGGCATGAAATGGCGAAAGCAGACAGTTCAGGACCAAAGTTCTAGAGCCCTAGACTGCTGGGGATGGAAATGAGGGTGGGAGCAGCAGGGATAGGGTTGGGTGTGGGTGAGGCTTCAAGGAGCTGGCACCTCCGGATTATTGGGAATTTTTATGTGAAACTTCTTAGAATCCTGTGGGAAAATGTGATAGCTAGGAGAAAGGAATAAGATTGTACAAGAGGGGACTTGTAGTGGAAATCATATGCCTTTGAATACTAGCTTGTCCCGTATCTACTGCAGCCAAGTAAAAGACGAGAGACAATACAGAGCTACACGATCCCATGTGGCAAGTACGAGCTACCTGAGCCTCTCAAGCACTTGATATGTGGCTGGTCAGAATTAAGATGTGCTGCATGTAAATCACAAACCAGATTTCAAAGTTTTAAAAATGAAGAAAAAAATGTGAACTAACTCGTTAATGATATTTTGTATTGACTGCATCTTAAAATGGCAATTGGGGGATATACTGGGTTAAATAAAATATATTATCAAAATTAATTTCAACTTTCTTTTAACTTTTAAAATGTCAGTATTAGAAATTTTAAATTATACATGTGGCCCACTTTCTCTTGGATTGCATTGCGCTGGAGCTTCTTCTCTAGCTGAGGAAATTCTTTTGAATCAAAATCATTTCTGGATAATTTTAAAGTCATTTAAAATTTTATTATGAAAGAAAATAAAAAGATGGGAAAACAATAAGGTCATTTCATAATTTTTTTAAAGTAAAGATATAAATGCATAAGATATATTAACTAGGTAAAGCATTATTAAAACTGTATAGTGATTTATGATTCTAAATTTGAAAAAAATTAAACACACACATAAATAAATGACTGGAAAAGTTCCTAATAGTATTAATAATAGATTTTTCCAGAATAGTGGGATTATGTGAGATTGTGTCTTTTTATTATATGTTTATATGTTTTTATTTTCTAGTTATCCAAAATAGACACACATTATTTTTATTTATTATTATATTTATTATTATTAACATTTAAAAGAGCATAATGGGAAGATAACTTTTATCCACTTAAAAAATATGTAATAAAAATTGTACGGGGAGCCTGAATGGCTCAGTCAGTTAAGCATCTGACTCTTGATTTTGGCTCAGGTCATTATCTCAGGGTCGTGAGATAGAGCCCGTGTCAAGCTCCATGCTCAGCAGGGAATCTGCTTGAGATTCTCTGTCCCTCTGCCCCTCCCTCTGCTCACATGCGGTCTCTCTCTTTCTCTCTCTAAAATAAAAAAAAATTCATATTTAGAAAAACGAACAGAAGCATTGAAAAATGTTTATTTCTAATATTGGAGCAGTATACAGTAGCATAACTAAATTATATGATAGATGATAAGTATTTTAGGAATAACTTACAGTTTCATTCCCTTATTGTCCATTATCAATTAGGACTTGTTGCTCATTTCCATTATCAATAAGCTTCAAAGTAATGGGAGTCAATGATAAGAAAACATTAAATTTTATTGAAAATACTAGGAGAGAAGAACCATGAAAAGAATTTAATCAATTTTTCAAAAAATATTACCTGCAAGGAAAATCTAGCTACTTGGCTGCCACACAAAAGCCCAAGGGTGTGAAAAGCATTTCATGGATCTGATCCTAATACAAAACTAAAACAGGAATTAATTGATTTGCAGAGATCTCTGATACAGCTCCAAATACCCAGCTATGATTTACCAACACAGAATGGAAAGTGAGCTGAATTCTCCCAGAATTACATGCCTAATATTTAAATTTAAAAATTGTTTTTAGTTTGCTAGAGCAGTAATTTTCTGATTATATTCAGTTAACTTAAAGGGAATTCTGCAGTCTCCCAAGGCACCTAATTTATGATCAAGGAGCCATTCTAATGAGTCATTGCGAACCTGTTTGCAAGTATACCTCAAACATCCACCTCTAGTTCATAAGCTTCTTTTGTTTAAAGGTTTATTTATTTTATTATTTTAGAGAGAGAGAGCGTGAGCAGGGGGAAGGGCAGAGGGAGAGAGGGAGAGAGAGAATTCCAAGCAGACTCCCTGCTGAGCCTGGAACCCAACTCAGGGCTTGATCTCATGACCCTGAGATCATGACCTGAGCCAAAATCAAGAGTGGGATGCTCAACTGAATGAGCCACCCAGGCACTCCTGGTTCAAAATCTTCTCACCACATGATTCGTTTACAAGGTGAAGACGTGCAACCCAATATATGAGGAACTGATGTCTGAAGCCTTCTGAGTGGCAATGGCAAAAAGGCTGCTTAATTAAGAAATGGCAAAGTAGTCTCAACCCAGCAAGAGGGTAATGATTCAGCCTTCATCCTGATCACGGACCTGCTCTTTAATCTTCCACAACTCAACAACTTCTTTCTTTTTGTAATAACAACTTTATTAGTTATTAATTCTTGTTTCTCTTGAGGCTTGAGAATGGAAGAAGAGATGTCTATGAAAATTTCAGGACTGTGCCACGGATGCTGTCTTTCTCCAGTGACTCACTTCAACATGCACGACCACTGGGCCAACATTGTCAGCGAAAGAAGGCTCCTCTCTTCCACCTTTGACTGCAGCTGGCATCATAAGATACAAGTAAGTTGAAATAGATGTGGGTGGAAGTGGGTGGAAAGCTGCTATTTTAGAAAATGTGATATGTGCTATAATGGAGAGTTGTACATATGTCCAAACTGCCCTGAAAGCACAGAGGACGGAACAATTCAGGGCACTGCTGTTCCACTCAGCAAGCTCGGTTTTGGGTTTGGGAAGGTGTCACAAAGAGCTGTGATATTTGGGGCCATTCTTGCCAGGCAGAGAGCTAAAAGGAAGTTGGGTGGAGGTTCTAGATTGCTGGGCTCCACCCCCAGGGTTTCTGATCGAGGAGTTTGGCGGTGGGGCCTGGGAATTTGAACTTCTCACAAGTTTCCAGGTCAGGCTGATTCTGATTCACTTTTCTAGGCCAAGGGAACAATAAAAATATAATCAGTTCTATGACAATGTCCCCCTTTCTTGCCATCACCAATTTGTAACACACACACACACACAAATACTGACCAAGGGAAAAGAGAGCTTGGTGTCATGTCTGAAGCAAATCCAGCCCTTACAAAGCACTCTTTTGAGACTTCAGCTTTGTCCTTACAGGTCTTCAGTCACTGGCAGCTTCATCTCCAGCAGGCTCTGTGGACTGCAGTTTGAAAGCTGGACTAAGGAGGAATTGAAATGCAAGAACTAACCGTGCTCTCCAACACTGCAAAAGTGCAGATTCTCTTGTTCTCTGGAACACCATTGAAGGCAACTGAGCTGTTAGAACATCATCTTCTTTTTTCTAAGTTTAGACCTTATTGATTATGAATATTTGAGAATTAATTTTTGCTTTCATTGTGTGTGTGAATGTGTTTATGTGATCAGTTGTCCACTGAAGACTTGAAAAAAATAAACAGCTGTAATTCACAGGAGCTGGGAGATCTTGAAAATTTGGTGGGGCTATGCCCAGCCTGAGTTGTGCCGGGGAAGCTTAAAGATCTTTATTTATTTATTTATTTATTTATTTATTTATTTAGAGAGTACGAGCAGAGGGAGAGAGAGAAAGAGAAGCTCAAGCAGACTCTGTGCTGAGTGTGGAGCCTGACGCGGGACTAGATCTCACAACCCCCGAGGTCATGACCTGAGCCAAAATCAAGAGTTAGGCACTTAACTGACTGAGCCACCCAGGCACCCCAATGCTGGGAAGCTTAGAACACCAAAGTCAAACTGAACTGTTCTTTAAGAGTCTCCAGGGAGGTATTCCAGATTGAATAACTCAGAATTGAGGAAATGAAACCTAGGGGGAGGGGATGAAGACTGGGATAGCTCTAACCACTAATAGGTAAGGGCCGAGGTTTCGCAAAGATGGAGCAAGATTTTCATACCTGAGGGTTGGTTAGCATTACTCTGAAAAGAAAGCAAGCCCAAAATAAAGGGAACAAGAATTGCAACGTGGGGAACACCTACGAAGATATTCTCTGTGAAGGATTTTAATTCTTAAGTACTTTTCCCTTTGAGCATGGGAAATACAACAGTTAGCTCATAGTTTTAAATTCTTTTGCTCTCATTTAATCTGCTTTAGTTTTCCCTAAGCCTTCGAAGTTGTCTGACGTGTTCATATAACTGTGTGGAAGTCTTCTCAAGGGAAATAAGGAATCCACCCATAAGAGGAAACAAGTCTTATTTCCTCCAAGCAATTTCCTCCGCAGGGGCTTTTCAGAGGTACATGCATCACCTGCACCTCAAGAAAGCCTGAAACACATGGTTCTATGCCACAACCAAGTGCAGGGTTGGCGTGACTTGAAGTGGTGTGGTCCAGGGCTGGGAGGAGCGCTGAAGTTTAAATGTGTCCTTTGCTTCACAGTAAATCCACCTGTTACATTGCTCCACTTCCATCAAAATCCCAGAACTGCTACTCCTCTCTCCCGAGTTTTATTTTTGTCTCAGGCAAGCAAGTCCCTACCTGGATGGACTGTAATGTCATCATGAACTGGGACTTTATTTTATCAAACTATAATATGCATATATAAAGGTTCACATTTCAAAATTGTACACTTTGGTGAATTTTCACAAACTTGGCACATCCATAACCAACACTCTGCAAGGCCCTCCCTCCTTCCAGTCACTACGCCATCCCCCCACCAAGGAATCACTATCCTGATTTCTATCTAGTAGAGAAGTCCTGCTTATAGATGTGCATTATATGTAAGAACTCATACAGTATATGCACTCTGTGTCTGGTTTCTCTCTTTCAATGTTATGTTTCTGAGATTTGTAGATGGTTTATTCTCAATGGTGTATAGTATTACTTTGTGTGTGATTACTACAACTTATTCTTCATTTAACTTTTGAGCATTTGGTAGTTTTGTGTTTTAGGCTATTAAAAATATTACTACCATGAACATTTTAGTATATGTCTTTTGTTAAGCTTCTGTATGAACCCTTTTATATACATAGGAATGGAAATGCTTTGTCATAAGGTACCCATATATTAAACTTAATAAATACTGCCAGTTCCAAAGTGCTTATACTAATTTATATTTTCATGAACTGGGCATGGGAGTTATAGTCAGTCCACACCCAAATCAAAACTTGATAGTGTCTGCCTTTTACATTTTAGCAATTCTAGTAGGTGTATATAACACCTCATTGTGGTTTTATTTGCATTTTACTTATGGTTAACAAAATAGATTCCTCCTTTCTTTCTTTTTTTTTTTTTTAAAGATTTTATTTACTTCAGGCCGACAGAGAGAGAATGAGAGAGAGAGAGACAGCACAAGCAGGGCGAAGGGGCAGAGGGAGAAGCAGGCTCCCCTCTGAGCAGGGAGCCTGACGTGGGGCTCTATCCCAGGACTCTGAGATCATGACCCAAGCCGAAGGCAGATGCTTAACCGACTGACCCACCCAGCCGCCCCAGATTATTTCTTTCAAGTGTTTGTTGGGCATTTGGATATCTTCTTTTAATAACATGTCTTTTCAAGCCTTTTACACATTTTTCTATTGGATTATCTGTGATTTTATTATTAATTTATAGGAAATATTTGTATTCAAGATAAAAATTATTTGTTGAATGTGTATGTTCCAAACATACTCTTTTAGTCAAGATCTTACTTTTTGATTTCTGCATGGTGACTTTTGATAAATGGAATTTCTTAATTTTAATATAATTTATTATTTTTTTAATTTTATGGTTAGAGCTTTTTGCACCCTGTTAAAAAAATTTCTGGATACTCCGAAGCCACAAACACATTATTCTATGTTTCCTCTTAAAGTTTTATGTTTTACTTTCCATATGTAGATTTGCAATCCATCTAGAATTAATTTTTGTGTACAATGTGAGGTAGGAATCAATATATTATTTTTTCTCCATATGAATAAACATTGACCCAGCACTATTTGTTGAAATTAGCATTCTTTCCCTACCACTCTGAGCCATGTCCTTTGTTATATATCTGGGGATCTGTTTTATAATTTATTTGTAGTCTGAAATACAGAAATAAAGGGGGTGCCCTGGAATGAAGGACAAGAGAACAGAATTAGAAGGGATTGCATTCTGATGCATGAGTCTGTCACGCTGATTAAGGTGAGGCCTGGAGAGATACAGGAGGCAGGCAACAGGCGATGGAACGTCCTCCAATCAACTATGTAAGATTCTCAGAGAGCTATGTTTATAGACTGAGCTCCCTGGGCATCAGTCGTGGCAGTGTCCTTTCTCATTTTAGGAGAAAATTTGGGATGAAAATAATGTGGATACTTTTCAGAAAATACAGTCTCCTCATAACACTGTGTAAACTCTAATAGTAATTCCTACCTCATAGGGTTACAATAAAGACAAACGAGTAAATATATTTACTCAGAAACTCAGAAATTTCCCCCGCTTAAATATAGTAATATATACTTTTAACAATATTATTATTCTATTTACTATTAAGGTCCTGAATTTCCTATCCCTACATGTAATATGTATTTGTCCCACCAAAAAAAAAAAAAAAAAAGGAGCACAGCATGCTTTGAAAATTCCTATGAGAAATCAACTGTCCAAAGACTATGCTTACTTATTATTTAAATGTTCTATCAGAAATCTGATGAGAAAGGGGGTAGAAATACAACCTTGCCCCCAATATATCCACTGAGAAAAGGATGGTTGTAATCAAATGGCGTCGGAAGCCATCATTTTTACCCAGAGGAGATCATAAAAGTTGTTATCAACATTAGCTGCTTAAAAGGAATTATGCCCGTAGATCTTGGTAGTGAGCTGTGAGCAGTTTTCACTTTCTGTTGTTTGCCTTTGTTTTTTTAAAATACGAAATATTTCACACACACAGAAGACTATATATTAAAAATGTAAAGAACAATAATAAATAAAACCTACATATCCAGGTTAAGAAATGGTCCCTTGCCTTCATGTTTGAAGACCCTGTTTGCCCTTAGCCATTCCCTACCCCATATCCACAGGTGAACACCACCTGGAGCACTGTTCATATCATTCCCATGAATTTCTTTATCCTTTTACCATGTAAGTATTTACGATTAAAATGTATTGTTTTGTTTCACATGGTTTTGAACTTTAATAGAATGATATTGTATGTCCTGTTCTGGAACTTGTTCTTTTGGTTAAAGTTTTTATTACAGATTTTTCCATGTTAATGGCATAGTTGTAGTTCAGTCATTTCATTATTTAGCATTCCTTTGTATAAATACACTGCAGTTTATTTATCTATTGTTCTGTGGATGAGCATTTGAGTTGTTTGTAGTATTTACTAAAAAAAATAATGCTGCTATAATCATTTGTGTATTTGTCTTCTAAAATACACATGTAAACATCTTGGGTTTTCACTGGGGAAAAACTTTCTGTCTAATCTATCATGCATATCTGCAAGTCTTGTCATTGTTTTCTAAAATGGGAGTAGAAATATACATGCCCAATAGCAGTAAAAGTGAGGACCCATTACACCACAGCCTCATCAACAGTTGGTATTGTCACATTTTAAATTTTCTGCCAATTGTGTCAAGTAAAACTATATTTCATTGTGGTTTTAATTTGCATTTCCTTGATTATTATTAATAAGATTACCAAGATTTCATATGTTTGTTGTCATTCACATTTTCTCTTTTGTGAAAGCCAGTTCAGTAATTTTTGCCTATTTTTCTACTGGGTCTTTTTTCCTGTTGTGTTACAGGAATTATTTATATAGTCTGCATACTAAATCCCTTGTCAATTTCAAGTGTTGTAAATATTTTCTCTCTGTTTGCACGGGGCAGGTCTCCACCAGGCTTCCCCAGCTCATGAGGTTGGTTGTTCTAAGTACCTAATTTGGCGTAACTTTGCCTATTCTTACTTATTGCGTTACTATTACCTTCATCTATGTGTAGATTCATTTCCTCTTGTTTCTATTAGGTTTCTATAATAATCAATCAATCAATCAATCTTTTCATTTCCTCAGAAAATCATTTCATGAAAAAAATATTTGTTTCCTGTTGTAAAAATTCTGTAATGTTTACGATGTTTTCATCATTTGTATGTTTTTTTTTTTTTTTAAAGATTTTGTTCATTTGAGAGAGAGAGAATGAGCGGGGGGGGTGTGAAGGGACGGGGCAGAGGGAGAAACGGACTCCCCACTGAACAGGGAGACCTGCACGGGGCAGGGCTTGATCCCAGCATTCTGGGATCATTCGCTGAGCCATAGGCAGATGCTTAACCAAGTGAGCCACCCAGGCACCCTTCATTTGTATGTTTTTAAAAATAATTATTTCTTTATACTGAGATTATAAAGACTTTTTACTCTATTATAAAGCACTAAAGTTTTAAATTTGAAATTTAAGCACTTAATATACTTTGAATTGATTTTATTTTCTTCCATATAGATAACCAATTGTTCTAGTGCAATTTTTAAGAAGGTTTTATTTATTTATTTATTAGAGAGAGAGAGAGAAGCAGGGGAAAGGGACAAGCAGACTCTGCACTGAGCACAGAGCCTGACACGGGTTCTGTATGGATAGATGTTTTTGTGATTTGTCCCACATCACTGACCACCTGGGCCTGCATGTACACAAGTAGGGTAAGGAACCCTGTCTGTGAGACTCATGCTGTTGGATAACCTTGGGAGCTTGGTTGTTTGAAATATATTATCTGGCCTCCAGGTCAGAACTAGCCCTTCTGGTCTGGATGCCAAGAGCTACAAATCTTTTCTCACGACCCTCCTTCTGTAGGTTGGACTATGGGAGGCGAGGCAGACACACAGAGCCCAGGCTCCTTGAAAATATAGAAACCTGATAACATGGAAATGCAGCTGGCTCCAAACTGCACATAGGCGAACAGATGTTTAATTTCAAACCCTATTATTTGTCCTATAAATATGGTCCTTATGTGAATGATCAGTTGGAAGCCTCACTTGGGGAAGGAGGCTCCGCCCAGGCCTCTCAGTCGGACTCCAGCCTGGCTGTCTCCACCAGGCTTCCCCAGCTCATGAGGTTGGTTGTTATAAGTACCTAATTTGATGTAACTTTGCCTATTCTCACTTATTGCCTTACTATTACCTTCATCTATGTGTAGATTCATTTTCTCTTCTGTTTCTATTAGGTTTCTATAATAATAATAACATTTTCTTTTCTTTCCTTTTTGGAACGGAAACAGGGCTGTTGTGAATCTTATGTGTAGAACACCCCAAAATCATGACCTGAGCCGAAATCAGGAGTCAGGCGCTCAATCGACTGAGCCACCTAGGAGACCCTAGTGCAATTTTTGATTAGTCTAACCATTGATATGAAATGCAAGCTCTATCATAAAACAAGTTTGTATTATGATATTATTTTTTTCTTGGATTCTTTTCCATTGCCCTGTTTATTTATTGCTCCAAAAATACCCACAGTATCTTAACCTTCATGATTTTATAATAAACGATATCTGATAAGGTAAATCTAACATGCTGTCCACCATCTTTATTATATCTTATCTATTCTTGATCTTTTGTTATTCCAACTATATTTAGAATTTGTTTGTTAAGACCAATAAAAAATACCGTTGGAAATTTTGTTAGAGTTGCTTTGAACGATAGATCAATTTGAGAAAAAGGGCCACCATCTTAATATTGTACTTTCTTAAACTATGAACATGGTATGACTCTCCATTATTTAGAATTCCTGTATTGTCTTTTAGTAAGACTTTCTAATTTATCCCAGAAAGTTTCTGCACATCTCTTGTTGGATTTATTCCTAGGTTCCTTATATTTTTATGGCATTTAATTAATTTATTACTTTAAAGATTTTTAAAAAGTTTTTATTTATTCATTTATTTAAGTAATCTCTACACCCAACATGGGGCTCAAGCTCACGGCCCTGAGATCAAGAGTCACATACTCTACTGACTGAGCCAGCCAGGCACCCCCATTTTTATGACATTTTAAATTAAATTTTCTACTTTTGCCCTGGTATTCAAAATCAATCCAGTAATGTTGTTAAATCCTCTTCTTAATTCTAACAATTTATTTGTAGATTATTTTGCTTTTTTTCTTTAGAAAATAGTCTCATCAGCAAATAACAAAGTTTTTTTGTTTCTTTTGGAAACTCTGTATTTTTATACCTGTCTATTTTCTTATTAACTGGCTAGAATTTCCAGTACAATGCTAATCAGAAGTCCTAAGTCTTGTTTGACTCTGATTTTAAAATAAATACTTTTAGTATTTTACTGTGAAATATGATGCTTTTTCATGAGTTTTCTTTTTGGCAAATTCTATGTTAGAGTTGTAACCAGATTAGATTCATCACAATTTGTTTTCAGAAAGTCCAAAACAAGAGTAGTTTATCAACATGGGGATTTATTTTGTTATTTAAAATAGTACAGAAATAAGCAGTCCAAGGATGGATACAGCAGCTACATAAAATCATGAGAAATGCAGCTCTTTAATCTTTTTCTCCACTATTCCTCACACGAATTGTCCTTTCAAGGTCATTTCATGGCCCCAAATAGCTGCTGGGTCTCCACTCCAGTCATCACAGCAACCATTCTAGGAACAAGAAGGAGGAAGTTGGTAAAAAAAAAAAAAAAAAAAAAGGAAAGAGAAACAGAATCCGTTCCCGTTAAGAGGACTTCTAAGAGGTCTCACATAAAGCTTGCCCTTATGTTTCATGGACAACCAACCAGCTACAAGTGAAGTTAATAATGTCATTTTACTGTAGCCCATATTGCTATTCTCTTCCAAATTGTGAGACTATTTACCAAAGAAAGAAGAAAATGGGTAGTAAGAGGCAAATCACAGTCTCTGTCTTTATGAGGTTAAAGAAGATCCAAGCTATTCTTTGTTTGATAATTTTTTTTAAAATCATAAATATACATTGACTTATACTGAGTGCTTTTATTCATCTATTCAGGTGACCACATTTTTTTCCCCTTTCACCTTGTTAATGTTGTGAATTACATTAATTGATTTTCTAATTTAAATGTACTTTGCACACCCAGGATGAACTCAACTTGGTTGTGATATATCTTCCCTATACACTGTTGGAATTGACTTACTAATATTTTGTTTAGGATTTTTTCATACATATTAATGACTGAGAACAATTTGCAAGTTTCCTTTTTCATTGTGTCCTTACTGATTTGGGTATCAAGGTTATACTATCTCATAAAATTAATTAGAGGGAGTTATCTATTGTTTAAGGTTAAAGCTAAATGTACCTTGAAGTTTGGGTAGAATTTTCTAGGAAAACTAGTTTTTGTCTTGGGATTTCTCTCGTAAGAAGATTTTTAACAATGAAGAGTATTAATTTTTTGAAATTATTAATTTTTCTATTTGTTTCTGAATCCTTTAAATTTAAAGTAAGGACTCTTCCCAACTCATTTTGGTTTTCTAATATGTTATAAGCCATTTGCTTACAAGGATCATGAAATACAGTTTACATCTCAAAACCTATATGTTAGGTCTATGGTAATTGGTCTTTTATTCCTAGAGGAAAAATGTTAAAACTTTTCAGTAGAATCAGCTCCTACTCAGTCCCAGGATCAAGGAGGATAGGGCTTGAAAGTGTACAATAAGCTCTACCCTAACCAGCAGATGGAACTTGAGATGAGCTCCTGCCTATGCCCCATCTCTAGAGTGTCTGGATTCATTGGCTCAATGGCTGCAGACCACTCCTCTCTTGTGAAACCTCGCTCTATGACTCACTTCTGTTCTGGTCCCTAAATACACTATTTGGAATTAAGCATTGAGTGCTCACCCACTTTGTAGAGGATGTTTTCTCTTCCTTGAATATGTTCTATCCACTTAACTTTCTATCCCAACCACTTGGACAGCCTCTGCTCTTTTCTACTTTTTCTTTTCAAACTCATGCTTCTTTTCCACTGGGAGGCCTTCCAGGACATAAACAGAGGTGGACTCTCTGTCTTTTGTGTTATCACCGTACCTACTACTTATCCCTATCATTTCACCTGTTACACTTAGTATTTTCAAAACTTTTTATTGAGATATATCAGAAATGTACATAGTATTAGTACACAGATTTATAAATTTTCACAAAACTGTACATACACTGTGTTTTATATTTTTGTATCTTGGTCTCCCCTATCAGACTCTGAGCTCATCAGTAGCTGTCTATAATAGTAGCTCTCTATGAGTAGCTCTCGCTAGGAACTATCACAGCGGCTGGAACAAATACTTAGTAATAAGCAAATGACAATTTTCTTTTTTTTTTTTTTGTCTATCACTTACGATTATCCAGAAATTTATTAAACTTTTTTAACACTGTGAATTTGCTACTGTTACTGGCATTTGCTGATGAGAAAACAGTTATGTTTCTTGCTTAAGGTAAGTTGGAGGTTGAATTATTGGCCCCAATACTTCATCCCTTTCGGTAATCAGGCCTGCTGACACATACTTTTGCAATTTTCCTATCACCATGGGAAGAATCTTCCTCCTTACTCCTTGACTGTGGGCTCAAACACATAACTTGCTTTGGCCAGTTGGAGATTGGCAGATGGGATGGTAAACAGAGGCTTGAAATGTGCTTCTGTACTTGGTCAAACACTTTTGGCCTGTCATTGCCATGAAAAGAGCTTTGCCTGTGTAGCTGCTGCCCCCTCAGCCTGAGTTCTAGAATGAGACATCTGGGCCAACCAAACTCAGCCCAGATCAGCTGACCTGCTGACATAGATGATTTAACTGAACTTTGCAACCCAAAGTTTGAAATAGTCGTGTGCCACTGAGAATGTACTTTACTAGCTCTAATTTAGCCAATGCTAAAAACAGATTTTACTGACCCTCAGATCATGTTTTCAAGCATGGTGAAATTCTCCTTCATCTATGATGCATTTCCTAATCGTCAATCCCGAGTTTAAGGACTCCTGCCCTTGGGTCTTCTATGTTTCTGCTCCAATACAAAATTTTTTAAAAATATATTTAAAAATATATTTACTCTTTATTGGATACTAAATGTGGTCACTCATCCTCTCCATGGGGGTGACTTCTTGTGATATCAATCCATTAAATGAAGGTCTAGCTTCTTGGCTAGTGATTACTAGATTTAAATATGTCTGCTGTGTCTAATGCTGTAATTTGCATTGACAGCCACCCTCCTTGGAAGCCAGTCCTCTAGCTACATTAAATATCACTGTTGAAGCTCTTTCCTTGTCTAATTTACTCCTCTCTCCTCTTGAGTCCATCGCTGAGGACCCACTGTGCCTTAAGAGGTATTTATCCTGGACAAGTTATGACAACCATGGCAGCTCTTAATAGAAATTAATCAGTGGGACTCCGTGTAGTTCACTGTAGGTTCAAGAAGTAGGATTTAGGGGTGTCTGGCTGGCTCAGTCCTATAGCATGTGACTCATGATCTCAGGGTCGAGAGTTCAAGCCCCACATTGGGTATGGAGATTACTTAAAAAAATAATATGTATATTTTTTTAAAATTAAAAAAAAGGATTTAATGATCAAGAGTGGTCACAGGGCTCTGAAGGCTGGTTTTACTCTATTTCAAGCCACTTGACTGGTCTTGTGGAAAGGAAATTACTATCTCCACAGCTTGATGTCCACATCTGCACACTTTTATCATGCTTCAGTAACTGATTCCACAATAAATACATAATCTTTATAAAAGTAGCCCAGAAATAGAAGAATGAAGACTTAATGCTCAGCTTTATAATTCTTACTCTATAATCATTTCTGCCATCAATGACACACATGTCCTCTTGTTTTTAATGTTAGGTACTGAGTGTTGAATTCATCATACTCCCTATGCCAGTGGTTTTCAAATGTGAGTGACATCAGAATCACCTGGAAGTGTTGTTAAATTACAGATGCCTTAACCACCCCTCCCAAGAGTTACTGACTTAACAGTTTTGGGGTGGGCCCTAAGAATTTGCATTTCTAACAAGTTTCAAGTGATGCTGGCACTGCTGGTCCAAGCACCACACTTTGAGAATCATTGCCCAAATTTATGATGCACTAAAATAAAAATCTATGTAATATCTCTCTACTGTCTTATTTATTTCCCCATTACTTACCCCCATCTCCCTCACATAGGCAGTTGTCTTAGGTCAGGTTGAAACTGACTCTGAGAGAGGGAATTGCATGAAGAAGGTTTTTGGTTAGAGCTCTCAGGAGATTACCCTGGTTAGGAGGTAGGAGAAGGCAAGACTGGGCAGAAAGACAAGCTGACCCATAAAAGTTTCCACTGAGGCCTCAGCCAGTGCTATGAGGGTGTTCTAGAGTGAAACAGCTGTTTAGAATCATCCTCAGTTGAGACAAGAGGTTGGCCTTTGTATTCCCACATTAGTCAATCACTGGCTGGGGGCAGTCACTGGGGGGAGGCATTACCTTGGGTAATGCAGTTCTCTGACCAAGGTAGTGCCCGGGGGAGATTGCTGTCACCAGCAGAAATTCTCAGTATCTAGAGAATGGGAAGCTTTTACTCCAAAGAGAGTTCTGTATGTGCTGACTTCCATGGTTACTTATGATGTATACTGTTCAGTGAGAAAAACAGGTTTCAGAACCATGTATACAGTATCATCCCATTTTTCAGAGAATAAACATCTCTGTTATTTTTATAAATCCTTGTGTTTGAGTTTGGAAAAGAACGTAGGAAGACAAATACTGGGCTCTTTATACACATTACTTCAAGAGGATGGAAGTGTGAAAGGGATGGGATTTAATGAGATTATTAACTATTTTCTTTATATTTGTGCTGTCTTAATGATTATGTCAACACGTCAATTATATACTGTTATATTTAATTAGAAAACAGATACAACATGGCATATTCATATTATAAAAGAAATATGCATCCACCTCAGAATTCTTTTACAATGTAAATCTCTTCAGTATATATGAAATACAAATCAATAAAAACAACAAAAAAAATAAGTTTACAGGTTTTCAAAAGAGCATATGTAACAAGATTCTCAGTGGTGAACACTGAATTTGTCTTCAGGGAGGTTTTCCACCTCCCTGCAAACCATACAGACGTGTCCTTGTTGCTTAACATGCTCTCCAATACTAGGTAACATCAGCCCTAAATATTTAAATGTTTTCTGGGGATACAGGGTGATCTTCACTGAGGTTTTATTTTGCATTTCTCTGATGGCTGGTGATGTTGAGCATCTTTACATATACTTACTGGTCCTTTGACTTTCTTTTCTTTTTTCCTTTTTTATTTATTTTTTTGTCGCAAAAAGCTTTATTGTTTCCATTTGGTCCACAGTATGGGCTAGGGCTCCAGGGTGATTAAAAAGCTGCCTAGGGGCTGCAGGGAGAGGCTCAGGCGGAAGCCCTAGCACCAGGGGACTACCAGAGGGGCCCCTCAAAGGCAGCTGGGCTCAGGCCGCTCCTAGTCACGCTGGAGGCTGAGCATTTCACAGTGATGCCAGCCTGAAGAGGCAAGTCAGGGGGTCGCCATCTTGATGAATTTCCCGCCCTCACCTAGGCAGTGGTTCTCCCTAAATCACAGAGATGGGGGGGGTGGTCTGCGGGCAGAATCCAGCGCATGCGGCTCCCAAAGGGCCCAGTTCACGTTCTTCTCCAGTCCCGGGAGGCTTCCGTGGAGTCCTGGGTTTTACCCTCACTCATGCAGAGGGAGCCGCTCAGCCCCTCGCGCTTCTCCGCGCCCCCTGGCGGTGGCCCGCGCCCCCAGAGTCGCTGGGTCGCGGTGGAAACAGAAGCCCAGACAAAGGTAGGTGCGGAGGCCCGCAGATGCCCGTTGACCAGGCGGCTGATGGGGCCTCCGCTCTGAGGCATAATTCTGAGGAACCGGGGAGCGCACGCTTGGTGGGCAGTCGGGAGCCGGGCTCAGAGCACGGCGTTGGCTGGTCTGGAAGCGGAGGGTGCGAGCACTCTTGGGGCAGAGACAGTGCGGACGCCGGCGCACCGCCAGACTATCTTCTTTTATTGTCTCTTCAACTCTTTAGCTCTTTTTCAAAACAGGTTTCCCTGTCTTATTGATTTCTGTTATTTCTTTGTATATTTTTCACACAAGCCCTTTATCAGATACGTGTTGTGAATGTCTTCTCCCACTTTGTGCCTTGCTTTTTCACTCTCTATATGATGAACAGAAATTCTGTTTGTTTGTTGTTTTTGTTTTAAGTAAACTATGCCCAACATGGGACTCGATCTCACAACCCCAAGATCAGTCGCATGCTCCACCAATTGAGTCAGCTAGGCGTCCCAGTGAACAGAAATTCTTAACTTTCACAAGTCTAACTTGTCAGTTTTTTCTGTTTACGTTTTTTTGGCGTGGAAATCATTGTCAACTCTAAAGTTAGGAAGATAGTCTGCTATATTTTTCTCTGGAAGCTTCCTTGAGTTTTCTTTCACATGTAAGTCTCTGCTCTGTGTCAAATTAATTTTTGTTTATAGTGTCAAGTTAGATGTAACATAGTGTGTCATTTTCAGGATTCAGTGTGTGTGTGTATAAGTGTGGGTGTGTTTAGAACCCTTCCTGATAGTCACTGCTATCTAAATATTAACTATTATTACCATTATTATTTGCTATTTCTAACTTTATTAATTCTCTAATGACCTTTTGACCTTTATTTTCTTAGCTATAATACTTAAATTTTATATTGTCTCATTATTTAATATCCAAGTGCTTGTTTTACTTCACTTTTAACTTCTGCTATAATGTGAAGCACTTCCAGGTACTGTTTTTCTGCCTTTTAATTTGCTTCTTTTGTTTGCTTCCAAACCAGATTTTTTTATCTGCCTTTTAAAAGCTTTTCTCCTTCCTTTTTTTTTTCCCTCTCTCCTTTTATTTTTCCTTCCTCTCTCTGGCTTTCGTTCTCCACCTCCTTCTTTTCCCCCTTTCTTTCTTGTTTGCCACACCACGCCTCTCACCTTTCTCATGATACTTTGGTAATATTTCCCTAGACATTTTTTTTTCATTTACTGTAATATGAATAGCTTATATTTCCCCACAGAAATAGGCAACATTGCTTTTTTGTGTGTGTGTATTGTGTTAAATGTCTTATATTTGGGCTTACTCCTCATAGACAGCAATGTTGCCTATTTCCTTGGGGAGGTTTTATTATATATTTTGAGAGGTCTCACTTTTCAATGTATTCCAAGAAATCAGCCACATCTGCATCTGTGTCATCAGCACTGAGTCTTTGGCCTTTCTTTGATGTTCATTGAGAAAGTGCATCAGCCATTTGCAAGGTTTTTAAATTTTTTTTTAAACTATCATTTGACATTTACATTTTATTTTTGATTATGTCTTAAAATGGAGGGGTGCCTGGGTGGCTCAGTCAGTTAAACGTCTGCTTTCTGCTCAGGTCATGAGCTCAGGGTCCTGGGATCCAGCCTTGGGTCAGGCTCCCTGCTCAGCAGGGAGCCTCCTTTTCCCTCTCCCTCTGCCCCTCCCCCCAACTTGCATGCGAGCATACTGGTGGTGCTCTCTCTCTCTCTCAAATACATAAATAAAATCTTTAAAATGGAAAATTAAGCCCATCAATAAATTAATGTTTGATAATAACATTTTCAAAATATTTTATAATTTTTAAAGCCCTTGCTTTCCAAATTTCAAAAATAGAACTTTTATTGTTACAAATATTGTTAATAGCTTGCTTAGGGTAAAAAACACATTATTTATTCCTTTAAAAAATACATATGGGATGTCTTCAATTGCCAATTAAAAGAACAAATACAATAAGGTTTTATGCATTCAGGTAGAATGTGATAGTGAAAAAATAAAAGGAACTAAAATTTTATACTTTATAGGCTTGGGTTCAAGCTTACACTTTGTCACTTATTAAATATAAGCTTTTCAGCATGAGTTTCTCTGAGTGTCAGGTTCTGTATTTGGAAAATGAGGATAAAAATAACTGCCTGAATAAGCTCATGAATTGTTACAAGAATCAAACTGGATAATATGTAAAATTCCTTGTAAACGGAAATTGGTATGCCAATTAAAGTTGTTTTCTCAACATTAAAGTGAGAACTGAGCAACTTCTAGAAAAATTTGACACTTGGGTCTTTAAAAACAGTTTGAAATGAACAGAGAGGCCGCAGCTTGGGCTAATGTCACTTCACCTCAGGCTCAGGTGTTTGGTCATCTAGTACAGGAGGTGGAGGTGAAGGTGACACTCAGTGACACCTTCGGCTTACCTGCTTCTCTTTCCCTACTTTAGTTTTTTAGACAATTAAAAAAGAAAAGTAAGTAAAGGAATTAACCACTTTGATAGATGAGGAAAAAACTATGATGGTGCATTGTGTTCTATTGGAAATCAATTATTGTCACAAAATGACTCATTATGTAACAAACACCAGCCATCTTACTTGTCTTTTCTTTCATAGAAGAAGTGATTGAAACCAGACAGACACACTAACTAAACTAAGACCCAGCAGGTGAAACAGAACTGTTTTCTTCTTAATTATCTCTGAATCCGAGTCCAGTTATTTCATTTGGTGTTATTTCTCTATTAGTAGTCGCTCTTCGTTATTGTTGCTGCCGTCAAGGCAGTTTACGTAGACAAACTAAGAGTATGTGGGGACATCCAAAGTCCGAGATTACCTGTCTTGGACCCAGACTATTGGTTCCTAAGTGTAAGTCAGTGCAATCAAGATGGAAAGTTATTATGTTTTTTTTTATTTTAAGATTTATTTATTTATTTGAGGGGAGGAGAGGTAGAGGGAGAGGGAGAGAGAATCCAGGCAGACTCTGCACTGAGCGCGGAGCCTGACATGGGCTTCTATCCCAGGACCCTGAGATCACAACCTGAGCCGAAACCAAGAGTCGGACGCTTAACCGACTGCAACACCCAGGTGCCCTGAAAGTTATTTTGTTTTGCCAGCGCATTCCTGGCATAACATCAAACTTTGGCTCAATCTCATCATTCCTATTTTTCTTCTCCTTGTGAATTCATGCCAGAAAACTTGGGTCACTGAGTGAAGAGATAGTGGTTCAGAGCCCAAGCACAGAATCCAGAGTGTCTGTGGGTTCAAATCTCACCTCTTAATCATCTTTGTGATCTTAGGTAGGTCACTTAATCTCTTTTGACCTCCATTTCCTCATCTCCAAAATGGAGATATTTACAGTACCTGGTTCTTAGAATTGCTGAGCATGTTACAGAAATTAATTTGTGTAGTTAAATATTAAATCGTGTCTGCCACATAGTAAGTGCTCATTATTATTAGGCTTTTCTAGAATTTAAATTCAAGTGACTCCCTAATCATACTATTTTTGCAATGAAAAATGTTTGGGATTTCAGCTGGCCAACTTCCCTGGCTTCTAGTAAGACAGTACTCCCTCACAACAAACAGGACTATTTATTCTTCCTTTGGCTTTGGTACATTTTTAAACTAATCTATGTTTAAATCTAAAACAAAACCAAACACATTTAGTAATGGTGGATATTTCTTGCTAAAAATAAAGACTTACCTCAGTCTTTGAGTCAAGCTGGAGTTTCCTGTGGAGGCCAGATGCCAAAAGCCTGCTGAGAGAATAGCATGTGATGAAATCAGCAGAAAAGACCAAAATGATCATATCTTGGAAATGCATTTTGTCAAAGCCCATCCACTGTCCTCTCCCCACAGCCTTGGGCTGTGACCACTTAACTCTCAGGACATTATCGTACAACATTATTGATGACAAACTCTAGACTCTATAGTGAGGGGTTAGAAGAAGGGAGGTAGCAAGCCGAAAGATTCTCTTCCCTTTTTCTTTTTATTACACATTTTTTTTTATTTTATGGAATTTCTCTGGGTCTGGAGTGAGGGGCATGCATATAAGGCAGGTGTGCAGTTGTAGAATGTTCTAGAGCAGTGGTTCTCAAAGTGCGGTACCTAGACCTGCAGCATCAGCATCACTTGGGAATTTGTTTGAAATGCAAATGCTTGGGGCGCCTGGGTGGCTCAGTCATTAAGCGTCTGCCTTCAGCTCAGGTCATGATTCCAGGGTCCTGGGATCGAGCCCAACATCAGGCTCCCTGCTCCGTGGGGAATCTGCTTCTCCCTCTCCCACTCCCCCTGCTTGTGTTCCTGCTCTTGCTATCTCTCTCCCTGTCAAATAAATAAATAAAATCTTAAAAAAAAAAAAAAGAAATGCAAATGCTTGGCTCCATCCCAGACCTGCTGATTCTGGAACTCTGGTTGTAGCCCTTAGAGATCTGTGTTCTGTTTTTTGTTTTGTTTTGTTTTGTTTTTTTGTTTTTTAAAGTAAACTCTATGCCCAACCTGGGGCTTGAACTCACAACCTCAAGATCAAGAGTCACATACTCTACAGACTGAGCCAGCCACATACCCCAGATCCATGTTCTATTTATTTCTTTTTAAGATTTTTAAATTTATTCATCTGAGAGAGAGAGAGTGAGAGCAGGGGGCAGAGGGAGAAGCAGGCTCCCCACCCAGCCAGGAGCCTGATGCAGGACTCAATCCCAGGACCCTAGGATCATGACTGGAGCTGAAGGCAGACGCTTAACCATCTGAGCCACTCAGGAGCGCCCCAGATCTGTGTTCTAACGAGTCCTCTGGTGATACTGATGCATGCTCAGTTTGAGAGCCAGAAACAAGAAGTTGGAGGGCCTAGTCTCCTGGGCTGGCTCTGCAATTTGTTTCTGGTGTGGCTTTGAAATGAACTTTATAACCTCTCAAACCCTGAACCTTCCCTTTGCAAAAGATAAATGGAGATATTGGGCCCCTGGCCAGAAGATAATATGTAAGAGTACCTCATAAACTATAATGTGATATAGACATGTGTCTTTTACTGGAACCTATTGAGAGGGGCACAGTAGAAGTATGTCAGAAGGGGACTAATCAGAAGCTTTGATGAGGCTGAATGATTTTTTTAAGTTAAAAAAATAAAGATAAAATAACAGTAGAGTTCTCAGAGTTTGGGGCTGCCTTTCATGGGCAGACCAGACTAGAGCAGTCAGAACAACTGATAGGGTAGTGCCCGGATAGGTGGGAGGCAATCTAGAATTGTGCCAAAGTGGGGGTTCCACTTGGGGAGAAGAGAACAACGGTAATTCCACCCACTCTTTGCATTTAATTGCATACCTTTAACCCACATTCGATTGGCTCTTTCTTTGTGGTGGAATGAGGGTAAGAGGTGGCTTGAGTTATTCCTAAGAATGTGGAGTCACAGTCAAGAAAAGTTAGCTTGAGGAGAATACCTTCATAAAATTATAGCTGGCAAAAGGGAAGCCTGATTGTTTGGACCCCAGGAAAATATATTCTTTCTGAGTTTAAGAGAATACATTAGCATCTTCCTGAATCCAGATTGAAAAGACTCAAGCTCATTCTCTAGTTATTCAAAAAGGAAGCAATTTTCCAGTGACAATAAGGGCTATTAAATGTACCAGTTGAAAAGGAGAATAATGTGTGGCTCACCGAGCCAAATTCCAAATCAGGATTCTTTCTTAGTATCAATCATTTTGGTTGTGCTGTCTGTTGCTATACATTTCTTTCTTTTTTTTTTTTTAAAGATTTTTTATTTATTTATTTGAGACAGAGAGAATGAGAGAGAGAGCACATGAGAGGGGGGAGGGTCAGAGGGAGAAGCAGACTCCCCGCCGAGCAGGGAGCCCGATGCGGGACTCGATCCAGGGACTCCAGGATCATGACCCGAGCCGAAGGCAGTCGCTTAACCAACTGAGCCACCCAGGCGCCCTGTTGCTATACATTTCTTATAAGTTACTTATGTGTGTCCTTGGATTTTATAGAAATATTTGAAATATAATATCTGCGTATGAAATGGCTTTGCTCTAAAATGATCTTTTCAAAGTCATAAGTGACAACACATGAATCCAAAGCTATTTTTTTCAGACACTAAAAATACTGTTTGTAAGAATTGCTAGTTATGTTTTTTTCTTTCAAGGGTCTTTCCTCCTGTAGGGTACCACCTACATACAGAAGACACTTTTTTAAGGCAACAGAAAATTGAGTTTCAAATGCCCAATATTAGTCCGTATTTTCTTTATTTACCGATTAAATTATGCAGGTCCCTCATGGGCTCAAGGGGGAATAAACTACAACTATGAAAGTGTTGTTTTGTTGTGTGTTTTCCATTTTGTGGCAGAGCTCCTTTCAAATGATACCCCCATCATTCAAGCACTAACACAGGAAGAACCCAGTGAATGGGGTCTCTCTGGCATACTTGGAAAATGTCACTTGGAAAATAAAGCTTCAGAGGAGTTAGCTTTGCCCAAGCTATGTATCAGCCTCTCCTCCAACTCTAAGTCAGAAATAGTTACAGAAAGCTCCATGGATTTAGACACTAGGTTTAGGATACCTCACTCTACCAAAACCTGAGGTCAGATGCCTTCAATTCAATTTCTAGGATTGTGACGGTGGTGTACCCATTCAGTAGGGTACCACAATTTCCCTTTGACACAGAATAGGATAAATATTCTACAAGATCATGTTACTATCTGTATTGCCCTATGAGTTTCTTGATTTGTAAAATAAAATTTATTTTTAGAGCAGTTTTAGGTTTAGAGCAAAACTGAGCAGAAAGTAGATTTCCATATACTCCCTTTCCCCACTCATATATAGCCTCCCCCACTATCAACATTCCCCCACCGGAGTGGTACATTTGTTACAATTGATGAACCTACACTTCTATAGCATTATTACCCAAAGTCTATAGTCTATATAGGGTTCACTCTTGTTGTTGGAGATTCTGTGCATTTTGATAAACGTGTAATAACATGTATCCCCATGTAATATCATATAGGATAGTTTCCCTGCCCTAAAAAACCCACTGTGCTCCACCTATTTATCCCTCTGTTCTTCCTAACTCCTATTAATCACTGATCTTTTTACTATTTCTGTGGTTATGCCTTTTCAAGAATGTTATATAGTTGGAATCATACAGGATATAACCTTTTTAAATTTCCTTCTTTCAGTTAGTAAAATGTATTTAATGTTCTTCCATGTCTTTCCGTGGCTTGATAAATTATTTATTTTTGGCACTGAATAATATTCCATTGCCTGAATGTACCACAGTTTATTCATTCACCTACTGAAGGATATTCTGGTTGTTTCTGAGTTTTGGCAATTATGAATAAAGCTACCATAGACATTCTTGTGCAGATTTTTGTATAGACATAAGTATTCAGCTCATTAGGGTAAATGCCAAGGAGGACAATTGCTGGGTCTTAAGAGTATGGTTTTTTTTGTAAGAAACTGCCAAATTCTCTTCCAAAGTGACTGTACCATTTTACATTCCCATCAGCAATGAATAAAAGTTCCTGTTGCTCCAATTCCTTGCCAGCATTTGGTGTTATGAGTGTTTTGGATTTTGGCCCTTCTAATAGATGTATAGTGGTATCTCATTGTTTTAATTGCAATATTCTAATGACATTTGATGCTGAGCATCTTTTCATATTTTTATATGTGATGTGTATATCTTATTTGATCAGGTGTCTGTTCAGGTATTTGCTAATTTTTTAATTGGTTGTTGTTTTTCTTACTGTTGAGTTTTAATAGTTCTTTGCATATTTTGGATAAAATTACTTATCAGATATGTTTTTTGCAAATATTTTCTCCGAGTCAGTGGCTTGTCTTCTCATTCTCTTGATAGTGTCTTTTGCAAAGCAGAAGTTTTAAATTTTAATGAAGCCTAGCTTATCAATTATTTCTTTTATGGATTGTGCCTTTGGTGTTGTATCTAAAAAGTCTGTACCATATCCAAGATCACCTAGATTTTCTCTTATGTCATCTTCTAGGAGTTTTATAATTTTGTGTCTTACTTTTGGGTCTGTCTGTGACCCATATTGAGTTAAACTTTGTGAAGGGTGGAAGGTTTGTGTGTATAGATGCATTTTTCTTTCTTCTTTCTTTCTTTCTTTTTTTTTTGTATGTGGATGTCCAGTTGTTCTAGCACCATTTGTTGAAAAGACTATTTTTCCCAATTGTACTGACATTGTTCCTTTGTCAAAGATCACTTGATGATATTTATGTGGGTCTGTTTCTGGATTGATCTATTTGTCTGTTCTTTTGTCACTACTACACTGTCTTGATTACTGTGACTTTATAGTAAATCTTGTAGTTGGATAGTGTCAGTCTTCTGGCTCTATTCTTCTCTTAATATTGTATTGGCATTAATCATTTTGTTGATATCCACAAAATAACTTGCCAAGATCTTGATTGGGATTGCATTAAATCTATAGACTTTATTGGGAAGAATGGGCATCTTGAAAATATTGAGCCTTCCCACGCATGAACATGGAATATCTCATTATTTAATTCTTCTTTAATTTGCTTCATCAGAGTTTCGTAGTTTTCCTCATAGAGATCTTATACATATTTTGTTAGATTTATATGTAAGTATTTCCTTTTAGGGACACTAATGTAAATGCTATTGAATTTTTAATTTCAAATTCCACTTGTTCATTCCTGGTATAAAAGAAACTAATTGACTTTTGTCCATTAACTTTGTATAATGCAACCTTGCTGTAATTGTGTATTAGTTCCAGGAATTCTTTTCTTGATTCTTTTGGATTTTCTACATTGATAATCATGTCACCTGCAAGCAAAGACGGTTTTATTTCTTCTTTCCCAATCTGTGTACCTTTTATTTCCTTTTGCCATCCTATTGCATTTGCTAGGACTCCCAGTACTATGTTGTAAAGCAGTGACGGGAGGGATCATTCTTGCCTTGTTCCTAGTCTTAACAGGAAAGCTTTGAGTTTCTCATCTTTAACTGTGATTTTACCTCTAGGTTTTTTTAAAGATTTTATTTATTTATTTGACAGAGAGAGACACAGTGAGAGAATGAACACAAGCAGGGGGGAGTGGGAGAGGGAGAAGCAGGCTTCCTGCCGAGCAGGGAACCCAATGTGGAGCTCAATCCCAGGACCATGGGACCATGACCTGAACCGAAGGCAGACGCTTAATGACTGAGCCACCCAGGCGCCCCTACCTCTAGGTTTTTTGTAGGTATTCTTTATCAAGTTGAGGATGTTTTCCTCTATTCCTACTTTGCTGAGAGTTTTTTTTTTATCATGAATGGGTATCAGATTTTGTCAAATGCTTTTTTGCATCTATTAATATGATCATGTGATTGTTCTTTAGCATGTTGATGTGATAGGTTACATTAACTAATTTTTGAATGTTAAACCAGCCTTGCATGCCTGAGATAAATCCCACTTGGTCATGGTATATAATTCTTTTTGTATATTGCTGGATTTGATTTGCTACTATTTTGTTGAGGATTTTTACATCTATGTTTATGAGAAATATTGGTCTGTAGTTTTCTTTTCTTGTAATGTCTTTATCCAGTTTTGATATTAGGGTAATGCTGGCCTCATAGAATGAATCAGGAAACATTTCCTCTGCTTTTGTCTTCTAGAAAAAATTGTAGAGAATTGGTATAATTTCTTCCTTAAGAATTCACAAGTGAACCCATCTCGGCCTGGTGCTTTTTATTTTGGAAGAATATTAATTCAATTTGGAAGATTATTATTGATTTAATTCTTAACAGATATAGTCCTATCCAGGTTGTCTATTTTTTCTTGATTTTTATGATAATATTTAATAATTACTGAATTGCAGAGTTCCAACAAATGCAAAGCAAGAACCTCTTTTCATGAAAGCATTTATATTTCCCTGATCATATAACCAAATCCTCTGTCAAATTTGTTTATGTCTCTTGCTTTACCAGCTTATTTTTGTTCTACACTACTGCCTTACATGTCTTTGTTTGAATGTTTTCTTCAGGCTTTTCTTATCTTTCAGCCCTGGTCATGGGTGGTTTGCCTTGAGAACTGTCCTTTACTGGTGTCCAATAAGACAATGTAGAGTGTTCACTTTGACTATATTTTGATATTTTGAGTCAGCCTTTGAACAAGACTTAATCCAAACCCCAAGACAGAATTCTTTTCCTTCAAAATACAACAGTGTATGGAACAAGTAATGGGTTACTTTGAGAGATAGAGAATACATCCAGTTTATGATGCAAATTCCCTATATTTGAATTAGATTTTACCACCACATAATTATGTGTTTCATCTTGGACTTTATGCATAAATACAAAATTTTATTCCCTCACCACAACTATTTAGAAAAAAACATCCAATTTAACATAAAATTTCTCAAATATACATTCCTATTGTATATAAACTAATGATTGCCTACAATCATATTTTCAATGTCTGAACAGACATATGACATTATTTTTGAGTGCTCAATACATCATGATTATGGAAGGAGAGTCAAGATTTATAATTAAATTATACTAATTGTTTAATATGGAATTATAATATATAATATTGTAAATATAAACATTATATATATGTATATAATTATAAGGAATCACATCCATCCTCAAAAAGGGGCTTTCCTCCTTATTGCTTGTTTGCATGGGGGTACAACCAAATAAATAATGTCTAAAGAATATAATAAATCAAATTATATTAATATTAATTCAGTGTTTATTTTAAAAAGTATATAAATGATGATATTAAAAGTAAGATAGGGAGTTTTATTGACCTAGTATAGCAGATTTCATTTTCCAAAGATGACCACGTTCTCTCCCATCTTACCCCTTCCATGGAGAGGTGAGATTTGTGTTCTCTCCCCTTGAATTTGGGCAAACTTGTGACTATAGTATAAGTGATGCTATGTGAAATCTGAGGCTAATTTATGAAAGTTGACACAGCTTCCCCTGGATTCTCTTTTGGGACATTTGCTCTTGGAATCCAGCCACCATGCTCTGCAGGAGCCCAGACTGCATGGAGATGCTATTGTACAGGTGTTCTGATTGACAGGCCCAGCTAGGATCCCAGCCAATGGCCAAATTAAACTGCCAGACTTGTGGATAAGTGAGCAGATGATTCTAGCCCCCAGACATCAAGTCATCCTTCAAAGTCTTCCCAACTGATGAGCCAGATATCATGGAGCAGAGACATGTTGTGCCCCCATGACCTTTTTGAATTTCCAACTACATCTCCTGTGGGATGCCAGGAATGTGTTTGTATTTCAGATTCTGAGATATTGTATTACTCAAGTAAAGTTTGGGATGGTTTGTTAGGCAACAGTAGTAATTGGGACCACTCTTTAATGCTGGTAGGGCAGATATCTTCTATTTGCCTCTTTATCCCCAAATCTGCTTTCTACCTGTCTACGCTATGCTCTCTTCCCTGTGATGCTGACCAGCATGGACTATATCAACAGGCTCCTCTGCCCTCCAGTGCCCTGTTATGTCAGCCAAGGGAGACTCCAGAAGGAGTTCAGAGGGAGAGAGAATAGAGAGGTCAGAAGAATTATCCCTCTGGCTTTCTCTCGGAGAAGATGGCTCAGTTCCTTCAGCTCCAGACACTGCTATTCTCAAGATGGCCCACTTTACATGTCTCTCTCCTGCGTTCCAAATCCATATGCATTTAATATTCAATGCTGCTTTCTCCTCTCATTCCCTGCAGTATAGTAGTGGGGTCATAACCTTCTGTTAGTTATTCTTTGTGCTGCTCTGACATCCATTTTGTAGGCCTTTAACCAGTTCAGTTAAACAAAACCAAACTTCCCACTTCACTGCCCTACTTAGATAAGGCCCACATCCTGACTTCATTTGACCACTCCCAAGTTCTGTTCTTACCATACTCTTACCAAGAGTATGAGACAGCTGGTAACAAAACACTTAAATTTCCACCAGGCATATAGTCCCTCAGGGACCACCTTCTACCCTTCAACTAACCAATTTCCCATGAGCCTGGGAATCCCACTTAGCTAACATCCTGGATCCCAGTAAAGACTGGCCTACAGTTCCCTCCCTTTCAGTCCCTATTTGCTGGGTGAGCCCTTGCATCACCCAAATTCCTGTTGGCCCTACAAGGCCTGTGAGGGTTTCATCTGTGGAACCTGTGAGTAATAAGTTCTACTTTCCTTTGGCCTTCTCGTCTCTTGAGTGCCCATTCACTGTGCTGCACCAGAAACCATCATCTTAGTACACCCTGTCCTGGGTAACATACAACAGTGACAATTGTTGCTGCCCCCAGGTTCCTGCATGCATATCCCTGCACATGACTTTGTAATCGGCTCTTTTGTATTCTAAAATTATTCTAAACATGAGTGTGCTGTGTATTTCCTGTTGGGAATGAAGGATACAGCTAATGGTTGGTTTACCTGAATCTTGAATTTTAACCTCTGTATAAAGGCAGATGCTTCTCACCTGAATTTTTTTAATGATACTTATAACTCTGTAATTGTTATTTAAGTTCCTTCTCGTCTTATTGGTTTATCTTTATATCCCCCCTTTTAAATGTCTTGCTCACAGTAGACACTCAGTAAATGTCTGATATATAGATACTTGCCGATCACAAGGCACCCACAAAAATAAAGGCAAAGGTAATTAAATACATTTTTCTGGGGACAGTCTCTCAGTATGTATTGAAACAGGCATGGTCTTAAGTTGAAGATGTGTTAAAAATGGGATGACATAGAAAGTATGTCCCACAAACTGAGGAAAACTAACCTACAGGAATAGCCCCTAATGAGAGTGACCGGGTTGTTCCTCCCATGTGTGCCAAGGGCACAACATGCTTCAAAGTGAGTCAGTTGGCCGCTCTTACTGGACACACAGCAGGAAATATATATATGTTAACCATGGATTCCAGGCCATAGTCTCATTCCCAAGCCGGGGTGGTGATAGGTAGAGGGTCATATATCCTGGTGGACCCAGAACTATCTTGGTTTTACTCCTGTTTCCCGCATACTTACTTATTAATAGTGTTCCTTTTCAGTCTTAAATGGGTATTGATTTAGATGATAAACATAGGGTCACTTTAGCTATACAATTTCAGCTGTGGGCTGGAGAGTGTGGAGAGTGTATGCAGCCTTTTGGAAAAGAAGACAGACTGACTGCAGTCCTAGAAGGGGAGCAGGCACTGTGAAGCCAGAAAGACCCGAGTAGAGGCTCCAAACAGAATTTCAGTTCTTTTGGTTGGGCCATCTTTTGGTTGGGTAGAGGTTTGGGCAGCAAGGAGTGTTGGGACATTTTATTTCTACATTAGGATCAGAGACTGTTGACAAAGGAGGCTGGGAGAGGCACTAACATGGTGCTAAGTGTTGGGCATTTTTATGAAGTCTCCCTGCACTGATTGACAGAAGTACATCTAAGCTTCCTCTGGGGTGGTGGCCCCCAGCAGGCATAGCTGTCACTTAAACACTGTGACGGTAGAAAGCATCTATTTGGTGAAATTTATCAGAATGACCTACACTTGGGCTGCTGCTCGGGACTGTGGTGCCCGGAGACCCCCATCTATCATCCTCTCTAGAACATAAATTCTTCTTACTCTATCACATTCTTCCTCTTTCATGACTCTAGGCAAAGCTTGACTTTCAAACACATTCATATTAAAATTGCCACAGACCTGGAATCCATTCTTGGTAAGCTAGGTTATTAGGGGTTTGGGTTTATATCCTGGAGTGTAGGCTTTTCTTCCAAAAGTCCCCACATAATAGGGCTGAGGCAGCTGACACTGTCTTGTCTCTGCCCTGGGAAGTATAACTGACCTTGGTCACAGTTTCGTCCATTGGTACATCCAGCTTTGGGGATCAAGGATTTCGAAGATAAATGGGAGTAGGTAGAACCTAATAGGGCTAACTTTGGTTAACATTTTTGTTCTGATGAGTTTTTTTGTATAATCAAGAGCAGATATAAATAATTCTATGGACCTGATTATTCTTTTATAGGTAATCACATAGGTAAAAAAGTAATTATTTTGGTTATGAATTCTTCTTTTCAAACGTTATGGAAACTTTGTATAAATTAAACACACAGCTAATGAGGTCATAGTTCTAGGCAGCCATTTACCCTGAACAGAACAGGTTTTGTCACAATTTGCCAAGACTTTTGGTTTAGGCACTCCGGGAGTAGTTAGGTGAGGCTTAGTTTTAAAACTGAGAAAATGTTAATGCGTTCATTTGTGGTGGCCGTTAGTAAGAGTACGCTGGACGTCAGTGCAAGAGAGCTGAATTCAAGTCCTGACTCTAGAATTCTCCACATGCTTTTGAACAAGGCCTTCAACTTCTCTGTATCTGTTTCCTCAATTCAGAAGTTGTCCTGAGAGTTGAATGCTGTCATGTAAATGATAGCAAGCAGCAAAGAGCTGGCAAACGTTGTTGTAGATCTTTAAACGTTACTTCAACCTAGACATAGTGCTTATTTGTGGTTCCAAGTTATATACTAGATAATAGAGGAGGAGTTCCTTGCTTTATAACAGGTTGCATGTATTCTCACACAGAGATGTGCAGTGACTGACTTATTGTATGTTTTGGTAAATGGAAGAAAGGAGGGAAAGAAGGAAGGAAGGAGGGAGGGAGGGAGGAAGGAAGGATGGAGGGAGGGAGGGAGGAAGGGAGGGAGGAAGGAAGGAAGGGAGGGAGGGAGAAAGGAAGGAAGATATAACCATGATATGATTAAAGAGTCTAAAATTATTGAGATGAATGGCAAACACGTTGTATCTGGATTAAGGGTTTGTTATACCCCTCTAGAGTTTGATGATGATTTTTCGGAATCATTTTTCTTTAGTCCACATTGTACAAAACCCTCACCTAGATTGTGCCCCCAAGCGCGGGGCTTTACAGAAAGTTTTTTGTTTTTATCTCCAAGAAGATAATCATAAAACAGTATTGTCCCACTGAACCTCTGTCATGCCATAATTTTTGCTTTGTTAATAAATAGTTGTAGCAAGATAAATTGGAGCATCTGCAGCCATCTGACTTGGGAGATCTGATTAAAACTGTAGGAGGTCAACAGAAAATGAAGGAGATAAATATTATTTTTAGGCCCTAATCTGGGAGCTGCTTGTCACCCGCTCATTTGAACAATTCACACTGCTCGGTGAATCTGTTTCTCACAAACACATATGTGGATGTGGTCGTTGGTTCCTAAGCCAACCCATAAAAGCCTTTTTAATGGCTGATACACCTGAAGTAGTCTTTGTGTCTGCAGGGCAATGTAGGCAAGGTTTCCCTGTGTGGTGGCGGGAATATGTCTGCCTTTCCAGCTCCGTGAGATAGGGAGTTCCTTTCTCCCTTCCAATCCCTTCAGCTGTCATCCAGCAGGGAGGAGGACATGCTACCTGGAGGATTTGAGCCTGGACTGTTTGCCCTGGACTGAGTTCAACAGGAGTGAAGATCAGAGGAGGCATTTCTGGGACGAAGAAAAAGGAAATGTTAAGTTAAATGACTCTAAAGGACCATGTATAATAATATCAAGACTATTAACTTTTTATTCACCCATCAAATCTTTTTTTTTAAAAAAAGATTTTATTTTTAAGTAATCGCTACACCCAACGTGGGGCTCGAACTTATAACCCTGAGAATCAAGAGTCGCGTGCTCTACTGACTGAGCCAGCCAGGTGCCCCCATCCATCAAATCTTTCATGTTTTTGGAAAAAAAGTATGTTTTGAAGAAAAAAAAGTTGCACACAATGTCTAGCATAAATTTTATCTATAATCATGTAATTAGGCAGTGATAAATTAATCATATGATTTAAGAGCTATAAGAATTCAGCCATTTCAGTGCATGATTATGAATGCACAGTTGTGTTTTTCTGAAGGGTCTCCAAAGAAGCTTTCTGTAATGATTCCTATCGCACAAGGAGCAATGAGTGACCTTTCCTGGGTTCACAGGGAAGAAGTCTCTCCAGGACAACTTCCGTTACTCCTGTCCAACTGAGCAGAGGACAATTCTCTCACCTCCATGTTAGTCCTTTCTTCCACAGGGTTTGGCTTCTAAACCTGGAATCAGAGAAGTAGATTCATTATTAGCCCTGCATTCATGTCTTCTTAAACATTCCACTTTGAAATGAGAACAATTTTCACTTCGGTTCTCAGAGACTGTGCTTTCAGACTGGGGGCTCACGTGGCAAGGCTGCCATCTAGTGTGCAATAGGCTTCATTACATCCTGAAACCAGAAAAGAGAATTGCAGGACCGCACATGCCAGTATGCTATCAGCGTTAGCTATATTGGGGGATTTGCTGGTGATTTTAAGACAAAAACAGGTCAGAGATCACTAACAAAATTACTATTCTTTTTTTTTTTTTAAAGATTTTATTTATTTATTTGACAGAGAGAGACACAGCGAGAGAGGGAATACAAGCAGGAGGAGTGGGAGAGGGAGAAGCAGGCTCCCTGTGGAGCAGGGAGCCCGATGCGGGGATCGATCCCAGGACCCTGAGATCATGACCTGAGCCGAAGGCAGCCGCTTAACGACTGAGCCACCCAGGCGCCCCAAAATTACTCTTCTTAATCACATTTCTATGACTAAAAATATCTCCAAGCTGCAGCCCTTACATTTGGGGGTACTTTGCGGTACCTTACATGGACACATCCTTGGGCTCTGATTTGTGGGAGAAATCACGACTGCTAAAATTGTATCGTATGTACAGAGATTAGATTCAGCAGAAAGTTTCTTGCTTTGCTGCTGATTTTCAAACAAATTTAAATAGTTTATATAAATAATGTTCGTGTCCTTAAGTCCCTTATAGCTTGACAAGGTATCACTGAATTCATGCCAAAGACTTTCATAGAGAGAATTTTAGCTAAGAGGCAGCATAAGATGGTGATAATGAGCATAGGTTTTTAAAGTCAGACTGCCTGGGTTTGACTCCTGGCTCCTCTACTTAGTAGCTGGACAGACTGTGGGAATGTTACCTAATGTCTACATGCCTCAGTTTTCCCACCTGTCGATGGGACTAACAATCGCAGTTACTCACAGAGAATACTGTGAGAATTAAGAGAGTTATGACATACAGAGAAATCTGGATGATTGTTTTAAAAAATACATTGTATCCTTTATTGAATAACAAGAGATAGCCAGCATCTGAGTATGAGAGTCTGCACCATCTTTTTTAGAATCATACATTTGACAAGTAATAAGAAAGCAAGCCTAAAACCTACTTTCATCTTTATTTTTCATCTCTACACATTGGTCAAAGAAGACAGCCTTGTTTTTTGTGCTGAAAATTGTATTTCAAGGTTCAGTGCAGTGAAGTAGCCAAAAAAGGTAAGGGGGAAAAATCTGAAGACATGAATATTATCGTAGTTTTTCAAACAGTAGGAAGAAAGCCAGTTGGTTTGTAATGAAAAGGCTGCTCTTAAGAGTTTTGCTCTCTCTACCATTTTATGAATCATATTCAATGAATCCAAATGAAATGAAATGTCATATCTCACCTGCCTGAGTGATTGAAAAAAAAAGAAGAAAGAGTAGACCATTTCATGATACATAATGAAATCATAGAATTTAAGGATAAGGCATACAGAAACCCAGGGAAGTAACAAAGTTAGTTAGTGGTGAAGGCTAAATCCAAAGGCCCTTCCCTCTACCCAAGATGGACTTCAGGCAAAATAAAAAGTCACTTAAATGACATCTTTCCTGGTAACTAGCTTTTTTTAGTAAGCCCTGATCAAACCAAAAATTTAAAATATGCGTAGTTGGAAGAAACCACCCCAGCCTTGCAAACATTGTTTACTTATAATCTCCTGAACTTTGCTCCTCTTAGCGGGTTTAGGAGCTGATATTTCTTGGGGATGAGAAGAGAAGCCTGATGCAGGTAAATTCCTCCTGTGTCTCGGCGGATTGAGCCTGATCTGAAAGCAAGAAGCTCACAAATGCCCCAGAGAAACAATTCCCAGGGGTGCAGGTGTTTTTTAATGTGGGCAAGAGGAAGGTCCCATGAGCATGGAGAGCAGAAACATTCAAGATTAGAGTTGACAGTCAAGGTGACCACCTTTCCACTCTTGCTTTTGTGAGAGCTAATCTCTCAAACAGCCATCCACATATCTACCCAGACAACCCTCAGCTGTAGCAAACACCTTTCAAGTCCTACCGAATATTCCCTTGGCCCATGTCCGATTTCAGCAGCAGCTGTGGTGGGCAGTTTCTGTGCATGCTGACAGTGTCCCACCTGGATCCTCCATGCTTCTTACTCAATGCTTTCTCTAAACCCAAGGGAGCTTGCTCTGGAAGTGTGGGGAGATTCATTTCTTCAGAGGAGACTATTTTACAATAAGAGATTGGAGTCATGAGAAAAATGCCCCGCCCCAGGCCCCCATTCTTTGTTGAGGTCATTCTGAAGTGCATTCTTCAAGGTTTCTCAAAAGGTCTTATGCAGGATTGTGTCCTAGTTACCCAGGGCAATAACCAGCTCTAACAGAAACTGTTTAGGGGAGCCTGGGTGGCTCAGTTGGTTAAGTGTCCGTCTGTCTTCAGCTCTGGTCATGATCCCAGAGTCCTGGGATTGAGCCCTGAGTTGGGCTCTCCACTCAGCTCAGAAACTTCTTGTCCCTCTCCCTCTGCTCCTCCCCCCGCTCATGCTCTCTCTCTGAAATAAAATAAAATAAAATAATAAAATAAAATAAAAACCATTTAAAGCTCTTTCCTTGTCTCATTCTCCTTACTTTCTCACTTTCTCCACCCTCCTCATTCCCCCAAAACTCTGTCTGTACTTGAGTCTTTGTCTCAGGTTCTGCTTATAAAGGAACCCAAACCAAGACTCCATTTATGGTTCCGATAGCGTCTGACTCCTTCCTCTCAGCTCACTCCTCACTGCCCAGGAGAAGCATTCAAGCATCACTGTTAACTTACCTTGGTTTCCCTGCAGTGGATCTTCAGACACCTAGCACTTCCTAGGGGAAAACAAAAGCTTCTATCTGGCAGCATTGACCATATTCCTTTGCAAAGCTGCAAACACCTCTTTCAGGCTAGGGGAAGTTTACTAGGGATCCCAGCTGTCATCCCTGCAGAGCACTTTCCAGGGATCAAGGAAGGGTCCAGGGCTGCCTGCCTTTAACAGAGTCTCGCAGTACATCTCCATGTGCCTGCATCCTAGAGTGGTTTCTCTGACCTACTTCACTATATTTGGAGAGTGGGGGGAAAATACCATGTGATAGGATGCCCCTTCCCACGTCTAGTTCAGAATTATTGTAATTAAATCGAACATGGATTTGAGCAACCAGGAACATATGATTTGCTCTTTAAGGTACTCTGAAGCCTGGTTAGAGAGGTTAGAACTTTGGCGATCATGAACAGTGTTCCTTGTGCATTCAGACAGGCAAACTAACGTAAGGGACAAAACATGTGCTTAGAGCCAGGTCTGAATATGAAGATTGGCTTAACCATCAACGAGTTATATGTAGTTGATACTGTGATGATCCACCAGAACTCTCTTCAGAAATGAGGGACATTTCCTTTTAGTGACTGGGAGTCTGCCAGCTGAGAGTTTTCAGCTGTGAGCCATCTCCAGAAATTACCCCTGATAATCCTTTGGTAATTCTTTGCCCAAGGTCACACTCCTTCCTGGGGCAGCTGACCCATGTCATCCAATGGCTGACCGACAGAAATATGTAAAGGCCTGGCCATCTCAGCCCAAGTCAGAACAACTATGAAGGGCTCAACTGCAGAGCTCCCCTTGGGATTGGCCAAGGTCATAGCTGAATCTTTGTCACAGCTCACCTCCTCCCTTAGCACAATCCTCCATCCTTCTTTTCTTTTATAGGTGTTGGTCCTGAAAATATGCTCTAATAAGTTGTCTGCATGCTAACTCCATCTCAGAGTGTGCATCCCAGGACACCTGCTTTGTGACACTACATGACAGGGCTTGGTTGAGACAGGTAAGGTTTTTGGAAAACTAATAATGCAGCCCTTGATTGAGACAGATAAGGTCCTTGGAAAACTTAATAATGCAGCCATACTTTAAAAAAATGTTCTTTTAATGTTTAATCAGCATTTGCTCCTCAGGGATGAGATCAATTCCAATGAGGAGTGTTTTATACTCTTGTTTTTGCTTTTTCCTCCTTCAGTCCTAGATGACTAATTACATTTCCCAAGTGATGGTAAGGAATCTAATGTGAATCCTTGGATTAATGGTCAAGAAATTTTCCTTAGTACTGGATACAGATTGATTCCATATGAAATAGTCCATGTATCCTGCCCCTTAGTCTATTCTGAGCTTATATGTATGGTTCTGAGAAAGTCACTTAAATTTTATGAGCCTTGACCACAGCCACAGAATGTAGATAATTGTGTGTTCCTCACAGAATTATGGAAAGGATTCAATTGATTAATATAATGGCACAAAATAGCTACTCAACACAAGTTAGCTTCTCCTAACTTCAGGAAACTGGGCCATTCATACTTTTTCAGTAAGGTGAGGTGTTACAAATTATAACACAAAAACTGGTTACTGTAGGCAAGATCTGGTTACCTTGTGGACTTTAAATAGACAAGGCCATCTATCTGTTGGGAAATGGGGTCTCCAGCAAGGAATGAATCACAAAAGTCTCCAGAGTGTTTACTGATTTCATCATATCAATGGCATGAGTCCATGCTGAGCTCTTTTCTTCCTCAGCCAAGATTTCCTTTCTTTGGGTTATATGTTTTAACAAGAGAGGCCATTTACATCATAACTGTTTGAGCAGGTCTTCATAGTGACTTCTGCTCTTGATGGTAATCAAAGCAACTTTCGAGAAGGCAATATTTCCCCATATAAACAAAGGAGAGTGAAGGAATAAGAAGAGTGATGGTAGGAGATAAGAGGACACAGAAATAGAAAAAGTAGTTTTCTTGAATTATTAATTCCATGGAGATACTGCTTGCTATTTTTATTAATCCTAGCATTATCTAATCTCCAGGCTCCATAACAACTGCTTATTTCCCTGAATCTTTCTAATCTAAAAAAAAAAAGTACTTAGCATAATTCACACAAATCCAACTATGTGTGCAGTGAAGAATTGCAAACCAGAAGAAGAGTCAGGACTTCCATGTTCCAGTAGCTTAGCAAACATAGATCTCTGGGTGCCAGAGGTCCAGACATCCAATAAAAATTTCCAGGGCCATTTTAATGGGGTATGGAACATAGGAGAAAATTTATCATTTATATTTTTGATATAATAAAAATGTGCTCTGAATTTTTAAAATGTTCTCGTAAATTCAGGAATCTATTCAAATAATTGTTAATACTGAGAAGGAAAAATGAGGTTATCACTCAACCTGTAGAGAACGACAGAATAGAGCAAAGTCAAAGGTGAAGGTTAGATGGATATCCAGTTGGATGCCTGATTCTTCTCAAATGGCAATTGAATTGCATTTCTTCATCTTTTTCCCTCATTTCCTCCCTGTTTCTTTTCCAAATCTGAAATCTTAGTTTTCTTTTTATTCATCATCAAACTATCACACTATTAGGTCTTTTAAAAAAATTAATTAAAACTGAGTTGAAATGGATTCATTCTCATTAATAGTACCAGTGCCAGACAATAATTCGAAATACAAAGAACTTTCATTTAATGCCACTCCAGCTTGGCATCTTTTGTGTTTCCTCCTTTCCTTTCTGAGAGTCATCACCCTCATGACTTACTCAAATGTGGTTTCCCATTGTAGTGACTAAGATGGGATGGGATAGAGAGTTCGGGCTTACCAAACCTGACCTGCCTTGTTTTCTGTTCCTCACAGACCTGACTTTTCGTGAATTCTCAGGCTGGAAAACAATCTAAATAATCTACAATAAAGTATCACTATTCCAGTTATGTTAATGGATATTCCTTCTTCCCTTTCAACTTTATTTAAATTTTCTTTAACCTATACTTCCTGCCATTTGCCTGTGTCTTTGTTCTGATCCTTTGCCAGATTTGGTAATTCTATCTCTTTATCCCGCTCAAATAGTTTCCAGTTGACTGCCACTGCCCTACTGTTGTCGCTGAGTGACCATTTCCCAGCTATTGGAATAACTTCCTAAAGCATCTGTGTTTCCAGTCCCCATCCCATGCCTTGATTCCAGTGAGCTATAGAAACTTTATCCAACGCAGATTTATTCCTCTCCCATTCCTTTATGATGCTATTGTCATATATCTACATCTTTATATAAGCCCAACAATAGTTTTATAATAATTGTTTTCTGCAATCCCCTTTTAAATCAGTAGTGAAAAGAAAATATATGTATTTATACTTATATGTTTACTTATACATAAGTATATTTTTATTTTTTTATTTTTGTATTTTCTTACATCATTGTATTTACTGGTGCTCTTTCTTTGTGCGGATTCAGGTTACCATATGCTATCATGTCTTTTCAGTCTGAAGGACTTCCTTTAGTATTTCTTGTCATGAAAATCTGTTAGCAATGAATTCTTTCAGTCTTTGTATCTGGAGATACCTTAATTTTGCCTTAATTTTTGAATTCTAGTTTTGCTTGTTATAGTTATTGGTTGACAGCTTTATTTTTTCAAGCACTTTGGATATGTCATCCCACTGCCTTCTGGCCTCATTCCCCCACCGCCCCCCAGCATCTGGTAATTTTAATGTCATTTCCTTGTTCATGATGAGTTGAGGGGGGTGTGTGTGTGTATGTATATGTCTTAGCCACTTTTAAGATTTCCCCTTTGACTTTGTCTATGACATGTGTAGGTGTGGATCTCATTGTATTTGTCCCACTTGACGTTCATTAAGCTTTCTGGATGTGTAGATTAATGTTTTTTTCTTTTTGGTAACAATGTTTTGAAAATGTGTAGCCATTATTTCTTCATTTATTTTTCTGCCCCTTTTCCTCTCTCTCTGAGACTGTTTACATGTATATTAATATATTTTATGTTGTCCCATGTGTCTGAGGCTCCATTCGTTATGTTCTCCATTCTTTTTTTTTTTTTTTCTGTTCCTCAGATTGGATCATTTTTATTCACCCACTTCAGGTTTGCTGATTCTTTCTTCTGCCAGCTCAAATCTTCTGTTGAGCTATTTTAGTGATTTTTCATCTCACTTATTATATTTTTAGTATCTGACATTCCATTTGGTTAGTTTTTATAATTCCCCTCTTTTTATTGATGTTCTATACTTGGTGATCCACTGTTACCATACTGTCCTCTGATTATCGGAACATGGTTTCCTTTTGCTTTTGAACATATATAATACCTACTCTTCTTTGTCTGCTAAGTCCAACATCTGGGCCCCTTCAGAGAGTTTCTATTGAAACAGAGATAGTATCTCTCTGTATATTGGCTACATATTCTTATTTCTTTGCATGCCTTGTATTTTTTTGTTGTTGAAAACTGAGTATTTTAGGTAATATACTGTATGCTCTAGATTCTGATTTCCACCTCTCAGAGGGGTTGTGAACGTTGTTAGGTTTTTTTTTTTTTTTTTTTGGTTGTTGTTCACTTGTTTATTTGTTTAGTGATTTTTTTCCTGAACTATTTATATAGGGTCTATCTTCCCTACAGTGTGATGATGGCTGTCTCTGCTAAGTTTTTTAAAAAAATATTGTTGTTTTTATTGTTAAGCCTGGCTTCCTATGGGTCATCCCTGGGTCAGCATAGCTTAGTCCTCAAAGATTGGTTAAAGAAGTGGTGGGAAATTTTAATCTTAACATGGTTTATCTAATCCATTTTCTGATTTTAGAGAGAAACACAAATTTCTAAATGCTTAGAGATATTCATGTATTGCATACATATTTGTAAGGGCCCTACTCTGTGTCCAATACTCTCTAAACTGTGGGAATGTAATGGTGAATAGGAAAGTCAACATTTCAGCTTCCATGGAGCCTACAATTTCATAGGCATGGCAAAAGAAGCAGAAAAAAATCATAACAGTTCATATTCAGAGAGTGGGGAAATATGAAGAAATAATAAGGTAAGTTTATTTTTTCTATTTTTAAAAAAACTTTATTTTTTCTATTTTTGGTTGTGTTGGCCATTTCAAATTTATTTTTCCCTAAATACAGCTGAAGACATCTAGTGAGACACCTAAGGCAATGATCAGAATTGCAAAAGGGAATCGTGGCACTTCCTCATTTCTTGTTCTGTGATAGTAGAAAAAGAAAGCAAAGAAGGGAAAAGAATCATCTGTTTCATTTATGTCCACAACAAGCCTTGCCATCTTCAATAAATAACCCATTTCAGTTCTTACATACCCATGCAAGGATTCTGATCAAATGACTGATTTCATTTCCTTGTAATGAGACAAGGTTATTTTCTTGTAATAATTAGAAACGAAATAGTTCTTCTTTGATTATTGGTATTCAGTTTGGCCTAGAAAATAATTAGAAACTTACAAATCTCTAATCCATGAGAATGGGAAACTACTGGTAAATGCAAAGTAGTAGTTCTGACCTATGCATGGTGGAATTTTCAAAATTATAATGAATGGGCTTGATTGAGGCATCAAATGTGGTTTTTTATAATGCAATTTATTTCTGTATGGTTGCTTTCAGGGACACATATCACAAGTCACTATACAAATCATTGCAGTCTATCCAGCAAATACAATTCATAGCTATAAATATGGCATTGCATATATCAAGAAACTATAGTGTCAAGGAGCCAAAAAATGACTTTGAACAAGAATGTCACAGAGTATGGCATATTTGAGACACATTGAGTTGATTTGATTGTTTTATTATAGAGGCTATGAGATATTACAGATCAGAGAGAAAGATTTAGATTTTGAAGTGATGAATTATATAGTTATTCACAAAAAATACAGATAGTTATATTGTTTCCCATTTTACAATCAAAGCAAGAAAAAGATACTCAGAGAAATGAACTGAAAGGGAGGTTGCTCTTGCTTTCAAAGATTTATTTCTCCATTTACTTGTGATTTGTCCATTTCCCCCCTAAAATATGCAAGAAGAGTTTAGCTTCAGGAGAGGCAGTCTTGCTCAAGGAATAATTCTCTGGCTTCATTGTGGAGGAGCCCTTCAGCTGGTAGAAAATCACATTTTTGCTCCTAAGTAAAACGATTTGGCGACAAAACATAATGAATGGTAATTTTCAAAAGGAGTATGATTTTCAAAACAAACTTCACAATACTACATTCAAGAGGTTTCTTTGTGCTGTGATTAATGGAAGCAACTTCACCAGCTGAGCCTATGAGTCCCCAAGGACAACGTTGTTTTATCTCAGGACTCAGAGAAAAGTTTTGATAGGTGGTCTGCTGGTATCAGTCCAGTGCAGGAACGGGAGGAGCCTTAGCTTGAAATTAGATCCAGCTCCTCCCAAAGCAGAAGGGATACTGGCAGTTTAAAAATGGAGGAATATTTTGTGTGTGTGTGTTGCTGGGGAAGAAGGTGCTAAGAGAATGTCTGGCTGACCCTGCAATTGCATGTGCTATCTTCAGTACTGTAGTTTCCAGTCATGCTTGTAGTAAAAACCTGGGAGTGTATATCACTTTCCTATTGCTGTGTCACAAAATATCACAAATTTAGCAGCTTAAAACAACATGCATTCATTATCTCACAGTTTCTGTGGGTCAGGAGTCCAAGCACAGCTAAAATGGTCTTTTTGCTCAGAGTCTCATGAGGCTGCAATCAAGATGTGGAAGGGGGTACATGCCTTTCTAGAGCTTTGATCTCTCTTCAAAGGTCATGTGATTGTTAGCAGAGTTTAATTCCTTATGTTTGAAGGTCTAAGGTCCCTATTTCCTAGAGGCCGCTCAGCATTCTCTGCCACATATCCTCTCTCCAAAGTGATAGTTTGCTTCTTCAAGGCCAACAGGGAGCATGTCTGCTGCTGCTTTTCTCTTAATTCTAGACCTACTCTTTTTAAGGGTCTAGATTAGGTCAGGCTCACTGAGGATAATCTCATTTTTGATGTTCTCAAAATCAATGGATTCGATATCTGATTTATACCTAAAAATCTCAGACTTTTTGGCATATAGTACAAACTAATCATGCAATGACATCCATCATATTCACTGGCCCCACCCGTGCTCAAGGGGAAGGGATTATATAGGGCATATACACTAAGGACCAGAAGTCTTGGGGCTATCTTATAATTCTGCCTCCCATAGGACCCAAGATAAGGAAGCAGGTTAAGTCATCAAAACTGAGGAGGCATGAAGGAGGTAAACACTAAAGTATAGCAAGAAGAGACTCTCTCTTGGATACCAGGGCTTGATTTGCTGAGCAGCCTGAAAGAGTAACTCATAAAAGTCAAGACTATGAACAGAGAAGCTTCACCTTGGAAATTTAAAATAGAACAAAGGCATTAAGGTTATTTGGAAAAGCTGTAATGCATAGAGGAAGGGTCTGTTGTTCTATCCAGTCTTGAAATGGTGGTGATATGAGATCAACACCAGAATATCATGGACATATAAGACTAAATCAAGATAGGGAAAGGATCCAGTTTTAAGCCTTGTTAGGTTTTTTGGTTTTTTGTTTTGTTTTGTTTTGTTTAAAGATTTTATTTATTTATCTGAGAAAGAAAGAGTGAGAGAGAACACAGGAGTGGGGTGAGGGGCAGAGGGAGAAGCAGACTCCCCACTGAGCAGGGAGCCTGATGAGGGCTCTGTCCCGGGACTCCTGGGATCATGACCTGAGCTGAAGGCAGATGCTTAACGACTGAACCACGCAGGTGCCCAAGTCTTGTTAAGGTTTAAGGGTAAATATTCAATACCAAATTGTAGGCTATCTCATAAAAGCTAAACCAGAGAATGGGGCTAGAGCTTGGGGTCTAAGTGGAACCTTCTAACCTCTGATTATCTATTCCTTACTCTCAACTTCAAATCTAAAAATTTGGGACAGGTGTGATTAGACAAATCTGGAGAGAGAGAGAGAGAGAGAGTGGGTGGGTAAGTACTAAACCCAAGAAGGACTCTGAGTTTTCTCAACCTGCCACATGGAATATAAAAGGAAGTTTAAGAGACAACTGACTTGTCCCATGGATCAGTTTTACTCTAAGGGTGAAGTTGAAGGTCAAGATAAAGGGTGGAAGCTGGGCTTATACAATTAAAGTGATAGCAGGCTTGTTCATTACTATATATGACTTGATCCAGGGAATATCCTGGGTTATGATCAGTCATAGCCTCTCCTGATGTTAGCAGAAGTTAGGAAATTTGTAGAAGAATTTTGTTCCTTTTGGGTTAGTGGGGAGGGTCTGAAGATGCTACAATTAGCCTATTGTTTCTGGAATTTGGCATAAGGAGAACCATAGATATGCCTTTGGGTGGCAAAGAATGGATCAGGCCACTTTGAAGAGCAGTGGCATTGAGCAATATGCTGTTTATGCTGATATATATATATATATATATATATATTTTTTGCTTTTGACCTGGTGGGCACAAGGTAAAGGAACAATAGACTCTATGCAAGCTCCGCTAATTACCAGAAGGTTTCTTTCATTGTACTGTCTGCTCTGGTAATAGTTACTGCTCATCCTACAGTGGAACTCAGGGGTCTGAGCTCAATTCTCTAATATTCAGTTTTGATTCCCTAATATTAGACACTGTGTGGTGTATTAGGCATTAAAATCATAACATTGTGATGCATACAAATTATGTTGTCATATTCAGAGTGCTGTACTTAGTTTAATTACAATGTTGCTTTTGCTTTTATTAGTGCTTTAAAATGTCTCTTGCAGTTATTTTAAAAATATATAAAATGTTTAATTTTCAGAGTGTAAAATGTACATGCATACTCTAGGATCTTTGAGAAATGTTATGGTGTGAAGAGGTAAATAACCACAATATGCAGTCTTAACACCTTTTAACCCTTTTCCACTTTTCATTAAAAATGCAAGTTATTAGTCAATGATTAAATAATAACCTTGGCTTGAACTTGCCAAATTAGCATACTTGCTGGGGTCAGGCGTATGTGTTTTTGGTTGATGGGACAGAGCTTTGGTTCAAGATAGTAATTGGAGTGGGCCACTAATACATATAAAAAGTTGTGCACATCTCTGCTTATTTCCTTTAGGACAGATTTCAGGAACTGGAATCCTGGGTCAAGTGGTAGGAAGCTATTTACACCTCTTGATAATGTTGCTGTGATGGTCAGTTTCATGTGTCAACTTAGCTGGGCTGTAGTGTCCACTTATTCAATCAAACACTAATATAGGTGTTGCTGTGAAAGTACTTTGTAGATATGATTAACATCTACAATTAGTTGATATTAAGTAAAGGAGATTATCCTCAGTCATCTGGGTGGGCCTGATTCAATTAGTTGAAAGGCCTTACAGAAGAATTGAGACTTCCCTGAAGAAGAAATTCCTGCTGTGGACTGCAGCTTTGGCTCTTGCCCAGAGTTTCTAGCCTGACCTTCCCGTGTGGATTTCAGATTTGTCTACCCAGTCCCCACAATTATTCATGTCAATTCTTTGTGTATTTATAGGTATTTGCATTATGCGTATGTATGTCATATGTGCATGCATGTCTTAATATCTTTACATGCACCCATACATCTATTTGTGTATGTTATGTACACTTAACATATATGTCAGATAGATAGAGATAATACGGATTCTGTTTCTCTGGTAGAACCCTGATTATTCAGTTGCCAAATTCCTTTTCAGAATGATCATACACAGGGCGCCTGGGTGGCTCAGATGGTTAAGCGTCTGCCTTCAGTTCAGGTCATGATCCCAGGGTCCTGGGATCGAGTCCCGCATCGGGCTCCCTGCTCCTTGGGAGCCTGTTTCTCCCTCTGCTTCTCTCTCTCTCTCTCTCTGTCTCTCATGAATAAATAAATAAAATCTTTAAAAAAAAAAACTAAAAAAAGAAAAAAGAATGATCATACACATTGTTGATAAGAATAGCCTACTCAGCACATGTTAACCAATGTGGATTATTATAATTCTGTAGAGACGAGGACCCATTGACTAGTTGTGACTGGGGATCTGATCAGAATGGTGTTTCCATCCATGACATCAATATAGTGACGGGGGCAGGATGTACTAAAAGGGAAGATGAAGAAATCAGGGGACCTGTCACAGCTCGTAACAGTGAAATCCCAAATACTCAAGGCATATCCAGTTGATAACATATATCCATTAGGATTCTCATGTATTCTTCATTTTTTGCTCTGCAATTGTCTATTTAAGTTAGAACTGAGTCCCCAAATGGTTTACTTGATTGCTGATCCAAGTATTAGGGTTATTAAAAGACTAAACTCTTGTCAAATACATCAAATAATACATATTCTTTGGGCTATTCATCTGTTGTGGAATGTAACATGATGTTTCTGGATTCAAACAGCCGTTTATCAGACTTTCTTTGGCTTACAACTATCCATGCTTTATAAAATAATCCTGATCTCTTCTATCAAAGGAAGAAACTGAGGACAAATGTGGAGCAGTGGGTCAGACATGGATTTGTGTAGCAGGAAGCTTACTCAGAGACCTTAGGAAGGTATGATAAATACTGTGTGGATGCCGTTACTGAAGAACATCGTTCATGGCAGCATGACCAAACAATAACAATAGCTTTAATAGCTAAAATTAAATTTAGCTTTCCATTCTCCTTTTAAATCCCCACTGGGAGGCAAATTCTTTCCCTACCTTTGGATCAAATCTCAGGCAGACCCTTGACTTTTCTGGTCCTTCTCCAGGAAAGCTAACAATTCTCTAGTCAGTTAAAATCACAAACATAATCTCAGTTTAGTAACTTAAAAGTTGAATCTCCCATGTAGTTAAAAATATCTCCTCCTCCAGTTGCTCAGGCCTTCTGTGGACAAGGAGGCAGGAGTCAAGGATAAGGGTGTAGATGGCATCTTTTCTATGTTCTATATATTCTCTATCATCTGACAAACCATGCTCTGACCCTTCCAGAGTTGGAGGGAGAGAGGGAGATGCCCTACGGGGAAAAGTTCCCACCTAACAGGTAGGGTTCTACTTACCTCATTTCAATGCTTGCGAGATTTGGCAGGCATTTGAAATGAACTTTTTGGACGCACTTAACTGGGTTGTTGGAGATATCTCACCCCCTTCATCCTTGGGAAATTTTCTGCCTGTCATCACCTTGACGAAGGAAAATGCATCTGTATTATGGCTGACCTCTTACTTCCTCCCAACCTCTATAAATCCAGCAGTACCTGCAGCCTTTTCTCCTTACCCTGGCAGGTTGCCCTCTTGGTCAGAAATTACAAAGACCCGTGTAAGGTCCCTTGCACATAGCGCATATGTGAGGGGACTCTCATCTGACTTTTTCCCTGGCAGACTCCAGCAGAGCAGGCTAATTCCATCACAATAGCCACTTCCCATCTGCCCTGCCATCACATCAGCTAGCTGGCCAGTTAGGCTCTATTACTCTGGCTATTTAGATTTATCAGGAGAGGGAGAGAGAGAAAGAGAGATGAGTGTGAGTTATCCTCTGTGTTTGCAAACTGTTAAGAAGGTATTTTTGTAAGTGGTTGGATTGAAACTTTTTCCCTCAGTCATGATGGGCATTGCCTACGCTCTCCAGCCTGTTTCTACCACCTATGAGGGGATGGGACTCACAGTACACATTTTAGAATTCTCTATAAAACCCTCTACTTCCCTCATCTCTAAATCCCTAGATCCTTGTTGTGGGGAGGAGCTTTTAGTCGCCTCCTCTAAATAATTTGCATCATAGTTGTCTTGCACTTTGTTTTAGGTTGCACTGTCCATTGAACAAGGGCAGTGGCTCTCAGAGTGGTCCCAGACCAGCATTATCCCTGGGGCCGATTCTCAGCGCTCACAGATCTACTGGATCTACTGGATCAGAAATTCTAGGGGTGGAGCCCAGTAGTCTGTGTTTTAGCAAGCCTTCCAGGTGATTCTGATGTATGCTAATACTTGGGAGCCACTGTTTTAAGGCACCTCCTAAATATCCTCTCATGCGTATACTTAGCTGAACTTGTCAACCCACTTAATCTGTTTCTTATAATAACTCATATGTTTACAGATTTAAGAAATAACTATGAAAATGACAAATCATAATTACATTTTACTAACACCAAAGCCTGCTGATTATCTGACACTCATCAGTCCTAAATTACCATGAGTTGAAGGCTGGCCGGTAAGGGCAGCTGAAGTAATGTGTTATTATATTCCCTCTCCCATTTCCCTAGCTCCAGCTTGCTCACTAAACTGTAAGATAAATTATTGTTTTGTAAACCACTGCATTAATTTTTTAGCTTTGGTCAGACTTCCTGGTCTTTTTGTAGTAAGAGACCTCATCCCTTTATTTTACTAGCTACGTTTTAGAGTAACCCCGTAGGTCCTTTTGTTGCTATAAATCAGGATTCCTCAACTTCAGTACTATTGATATTTTTGGCCAGATGATTCTTTGTTGTTTGGAGCTGTCCTAGATGCTACTAGCATGCTCTAAATTGTGACAACTCCAAATTTCTCCAGACATTGACACATGTTTCCTGGGAGTGAAAATCAACTCTAGTAGAGAAAAACTGGTTTAAATGGATACCCATTAAGTCCCCAAATACATTTATCATTTCTAATCGATTCCACATATTTTCGAGACCAAGCGGAACACTGCGTTTTGGTCAGGACTTCTAATTACCGTAGAGATAATTTTGAAATGTTTTAAATAGTATTATTTTGCAACTTGTTATAAAAATGCATCTTTAGATTGCTGAGCAAATATTCTTCTGATTCACATCATCAATTAAGCCCTTAGAATCATTCTGAGAATTTACTGTCTGAGAGTCCTCATTTATAAACACAACAAGCTCCAAGAAACACAATTACTATACATTTTCTCAAGGAAGGGAGTGGTGGTAGTATCTTAGACTGTTGATTTAAATTGTCTTCTTTTTTTTCTTCTTTCATTAAGTGGTAATTCAACTCTTCATCTTTCGTGATTTTCTTTACTCACTTCAGGCAATTATTGCTGGCGATTATGATGTTAATGAGTTATGCAGAGCAGACTGAAAAAATGAAATATATTTTTAGGAAGTTAAGTTAATGGAAGCAACAACTTGAATGCATGCAAAAAGCAGGCATCTTTCTTATTGTGCCCTGATTGATTTCATAAGTCAGGTGTTCATATGAATAGATAACCTTTACTTAGCTCAGGGAGTATTTTGACAAGAAATTTACTCTGATGAGCCATAAAGGAAGTCTTTTGTGAGATTGCCTGTTCTGCATTGTGTCTGATATATATATATATATATATATATATATATATATATATATATATATATTTATATTGCTTGACTTAATTTTAAGGCCTCCAAATCTAAGCAGATGATGCTGATCGACATGAAAACCAGAACTCTTTTCTTGCCTCCTTTGTAGTTGAATTCTAATGGTCTTGACATATTGCGGTATTGTTCACCAGGGTGACATAAAATACAATCAAACGCACACACAGATGACTATGGAAAAGCAAACCCAGATGACAACACATATCAATAGAATATTTTCTTTCACCTTTTTCTTTTTATTCTTGAGTGACACAGCAACTGAAATAACCCTCTCTTTTGAATGCCTTTGATTCAATCAATTGCACGTTTCCCCTCAGATGAGGTTGAAGTATTAGCACTTCACTGTCAAAACCACCTTTGTTTCTAAATTAATACCCAATATTTACATACCAGTAAGATGGATCTTAATATGCCAAGACTCTCATCTTTCTCAACCTTTTGTCGTACAAACTACTTTCATTCTGGGTAAACTTTCAAACCGAACTGCAATTGAAAATATACATCAATGATCCTGGGATTTTTGGTGAGAAGATTGGAGATGGAAGCAGTGGGCTAATATGGGTTAGATTTTTCAAGGTAAGAATATTAAAAAAATAACACCTATTATTAGTACAAATCATTTAAACCAGAGAGGACAAAATTTCTAAATAAGGAATTTTCCTTAGGTCGGTAATGTATTTGACAAATGTAAAAATAAATTTATGATATATAGATTACAGATATCAATGTTGTTCAGTAGAATTTTCTGAAATGATGGGTATGTGTTAGATATATACAGTTAAATATGGAGTTGCTAGCCCCTTGTGGATATGGAAGACTTGAAATGTTGTAACTGTAATTAAAAGACTGAAATGTTAATTGTATTAATTGTAATGAACTAAAATGTAAATGTAGATAAGCACATGTGGCTAGTGGCTCCTGTATGAATGGAGGAAATACATGTGATTTATATATTTGTATATTTGTTCCTACAGTTCTCATTTTACAGAAAACCTGACATTTAGCTATTACTCTATTTTAAACTGCTTTATTGGTACCATGCCATACAATTCACTCACTTAAAGTATACAATTTAGTGACACTTAGCATAATCACAGCTGTGCATTCATCACCATAGTCAACTTTCAAATATGGTCATCCCCTCCAAAATTCTACACAGCTCTTAGCCATCATCCATCACCCCCAGTCCTCCCTCACCCCAGCTTCCATTAGGCAACCACCAATCTCCTTTCTGTCTCTCTAGATTTGCCTGTTCTGGACACTTCATATAAATGGAATCACACAACATGTGGTCCTTTGTGACTGGCTTCTTTCACTTGGCACAATGTTTGCCAGGTTCATTCATGCTGTGGGATATATCAGTATTTCTTTCTTTTTATACCAAATAATATTCCATTGTATGGGTATACCATATTTTGTTGATCCATCCATCACATGATGGACTTTGGGGTTGTTTCTGTTTTTTGACTGTTGTGAATAGTGCTGCTATAAATATTCACGTGCAAGGTTTGTTTTTGTTTGTTTTTCATGGATCTTGTTTTTCTTTCTCTTTGGTATATATCTAGAAGTGGAATTGCTGGATCATATGGTAAATCTATATTTAACTGTTTGAGGTACTGCTAGACTGATTTCCAAAATTCTGCACCGTTTTACATTCATTACACTATAGCACATGAGCGTTCCAATTTCTCCACATCTTTCCCAACACTTGTTATTATCTGTCTTTTTTATTATAACCATTGTAGTGGGTGTGAAGTGGTATCTCCTTGTTATTTTCAGATATAAGATTTGTAAAAGTTTTCTCCCATTTTGTTCTCTTTTTACTTTCTTGATGGTGTACTTTGAAGCACAGACATTTTTCATTTTGATGTTGTACAATTAATAAAATGTACAACGCTTGTGCTTTTTGTGTTCTATTCTAAGAAACCATTGCCTAATTCAAGGTCATGATGATTTATGCCTATATTTTTCTTCTAAGAGTTTTATAGTTTTTTTTTTTAATTTTTTTTTTTTTTTTAGATTTTATTTATTTGAGAGAGACAGAGATAGCGAGAGAGAGAGCACGAGTGGGGAGGAGAGGGAGAAGCAGGCTCCCCACAGAGCAGGGAGCCCGACGTGGAACTCGATCCCAGGACCCTGGGATCATGACCTGAGCCGAAGGCAGACGCTTAACCAACTGAGCCACCCAGGCGCCCAAGAGTTTTATAGTTTTAGCTCTTGAGTATAGGTCTTTGATCCATTTTGAGTTAGGGTTTGGGTGGGGTAAAGTGGGGTCTGAGTACAGTTTTTGCATGTGTATATCCAGTTATATCAGCATTATTTGTTAAAAGAATACTTTTTCTCCATTGAATTTCCTGGCCACCTTGGTTGAAGATAAATGTTAGGGTTTCTATTTTATTGATTTGTATGTATGTTTTTATAACAATACCACACAGATTACTGTAGCTGTGTGATAAATTTTTAGAATTGGGAAGTGTGAATTCTCCAAATTTGTTCTTTTGCAAGATTGTTTTGTCTATTGCAGGTCCTTTGAATGTCCATATGAATTTGGGAACACCTTGTCAATTTCTGCAAAGAAGTCAGCTGGCATTTTGATGTAATTATGTCAAATCTATAGATCAATTTGGGGAGCACTGTCATCATAACAACATTAAATCTTCTGATCCTTGATTGTGGGGTGTCTTGCCATTTATTTAGATCATCTTTAATTACCTTCAGTAATGTCTTATAGTTTTCAGAGTACAAGTCTTAAACTTCTCCTGCTAAATTTATTCCTAATTACTTTTTTCTTTTTGGTGCTCTTATACACTGTTTTCATTTATTTAAATTTTGCTTTCTCATTGCTACTATATAGAAATACAATTAATTTTTGTATATTTATCTCGTATGCTGCAGTCTGTGGGACTCATGTAAAATATTTTTTAGTGAATTGTTCAGGATTTTCTATAAACAAGATCATGTCATCAGCAAATCAAAATAGTATTATTTCTTCCTTTCTAATCATGGGATATATTTTATCTCATTTTCTTCCCTAACTACCCTGGTTAGAACTCCTAGTACCATGTTGAATACAAGTGGCTAGATAAGACAACCATGTCTGGTTCCCAATCTTAGGGGGAAAGTATTCAGTATTTCAGCATTCATCATTCATTATGAAGTAGGATGTTAAATGTGGGTGTTTCATAAATACTCTTTATCAAGTTGAGAAAGTTCCCTTCTATTCCTAGTTTGTTGGAGGGTTTTTATGGTAAAGGAGTGATGAATTTTATCAAATGCTTTTCCTGCATCTATTGAGATGATTGTATGGTTTTGTTCTTTATTCAGTTGATGAAGTATATTACATTAATTTATTTTTGATATTAAAACAACCTTGCATTCCTGGGACAAATCCTATTTTGTCACACTATATAATCTGTTTTATATATTTCTGGATTTGATGTTAGTATTTTGTTGAGAATTTTTGTGCCTATATTTACAAGAGACACTGCTCTTTAGTTTTCTTTTCTTGGGCTATCTTTGTCTGGCTTTGGTATCAGGGCAATACTGGTCTCATAGGATGAGTTTTTTCCTTTTACTTTTTGGAAGAGTGTGAAGAATTGGTATTAATTCTTCTTTAAGTATTTGGTAGAATTCACCAGTGAAGCCAATTGGTTTTGGGTTTTTTTTTTTTTTTTGTGCTAAGTTTTTTTTACTACTAATCTTTTTTACTTGTTATAGTTCAAATCAGATTTTCTAGTTCTTAATTTAGTTTTTGTTGTTTGTGTCTTTCTAAGAAATTTTCCATTTCAGTTAAGCTATCTAATTTGTTGGCATATACTTTTCAAAGTATTTCTTCATAATCCTTTTTATTTCTGTAAAAGGATGGCTCCTTAGGGTTGAAAACAAGGGCAATAAATGAGGCAGAGATGTCAGAATACTTTGGCTCAGACTTGAGTAATAATTTAAAAGTCTATAAAGTTGTGTTAAATGGATGTATTAAGTAAGCTATTTAAGACTAGAGAACCAACCAGCCAACTGTGCTCCCAGGGAAGGATAGAGTACACTGCCGTCATGAAGATGATAAGGAATGCACTGGGGAGAGAGGCACTGCTACCACTGAGAAGTCAGTAGTGGCTGTTCTCTGTCACTATGGAAGTGGGCTTGCTGCTGTCAATGGGAATAACAAGGAGACAGGACAGATGGAACTAAACACCAGCGACAAGATGGATGTGGTTTCATGGTGGGTAGCAAGGCCAACATGGCCCAGAGGGCCTTGAGCTGCTACAATTTGTGACAGTGGTATATAGAGCATGGTGTGCCTGGGGGTGAGAAGATGGGTAGCCAAGAAGAGTATTGTTTGTCTAATACAACCACAAAAGATCAAAAGTGGGTGAATAGGAAGACTGATGAGAACCATTAAAATGGAAAATCACATTTTTTCACCTACCTTCCAGACATGAGCCAATTCTCAAAGGCATGAGACATTACTTCCCTTTAATGGAAGGACGTTCCAAGTCCCTTTGAGGAAGAACTCTGCAATGACACAGCAAGGAAATATAGTAGTAATTTCTCCAGTCCTTCCCCAAAGGACCTTATGGTATTTGCCAGAGTAACTGGAAAGGAGAACAGTCAATGACTGTTATATACACAGTCTCGAATGACAGTGAAACCATATGGCTCAAAAATGGCATCATACTCCTTTTGATACAGTAGGAGCATGCAGATAGAGTCCTGGTATATTAATTAAGATCTTGGATGAACGGCAGCAACAAGGACAGTAACTTCTTCCACTAAACCTACTGTGTAAGGCTTTCTCCTTCTTTTTAAAATTGCAACTGGATATCACCTTGAGGAGGCACTAACTTAACAAAGTGAAAGTCAATTGGAGCACAAAAAGTGTATCTGAATGGTGCAAGGAATTGAATGTAGAGGATACTGATGATGTCTTAGCCATATCCCCTCAGCCCTTACCATTCATAAGCATATCAACCCAATAGCTTCCGGTTACAAGCCCTTGCAACTCTTCACCGGGAGCTGCCTGTGCTTGGTCCACAGGCTAGAGGTGTTGGGGAATACTCACTTCTCCCCAAAAGCCCTCAAACAATGAGTTATAGGAGCTGGTAGATAAATACTCCAGTTACCTTGCTGGCATTAGTATCTGGGCATGTTGGAATAACTGAGGCATGTTACACCATGTCTCTAAGCCTCAGTGGCTCACTGTCGGTTGTCTGTACAATGACACACCCTTTGTTTGCTGTCTTCTTTTCCCTGTCTCACTTCCCTGCTTCTCTGCAAGTGTTTTCTAGAATCACCTCCCAAATAAACTACTCATACCACATCCTTATCTCAAGGTCTGCTTTGGAGAAACTCCAGCTAAGATACTTCTATCTCTAATTCAGTCTCTGACTTTTCTCCTTGCTCTTTTGAAGCAAAATAACATTGAAAGAGGGCTGAAAAAATTCAAGAAGGAAAAACTGAAAGACTGGAAGAACAAGCAGGGGAAATAAAGAGTTTTCTCCAGTGGTATTGTGGGTTCACCTGTTCAGAAGGGAGGAATCAGGAAGAAGAACTGGCTCTTGACTATAATGCTCCATCATGCATTTGCCCAACCTCTAAAGCAATCCACAAAGAAGATATGGTTACCTGAAATTGTTAGCAGAGTGTAAGGTATGTGTGATGGCTCATTTTCTGTGTCAACTTGACTGGGTCACAGGATACTCAGATATTTGGTTAGCCATTATTCTCGGTTTGTCTGCGAGGGTGTTTCTGGATGAGATTAGCATTTGAATCAGTAGAATAAGTAAAGCAGATGGCACTCCCAAATGTGAGTATCATCTAATCCACTGAAGAACTGATGAGAACAAAAAGGCAGAGAAGGGGAGAATTTGCCCTCTCTGTCTGACTATTGGAGCTAGACCGTTGATCTTTTCCTGCCTTTGGACTAGCATTTACACCATCAGCTCTCCTGGGTCTCCAGCTTGTAGATGGCAGACTGTGGGACTTCTCAGCCTCCATAATCAAGTGAACCAATTTCTTACAATAAATCTTTACTGGTTCTGTTTCTCTGGAGAACCCTGTCTAATATAGTATGTCATTTGAGATGGGGGTCAGCTGCAAATAACAGAAAACATGACCACAGTCACTTAAGCATATAAGGTTTACTTTGATCAAATGATAAAAAATACAGAGGTAGTGAGTCCAAGTCTCTCCCAGCTGCTTAGCAACAATGTCAAGAACCCAGACATTTTCTATTTTTGTGTTCCAACATCCTTTTGTGCTCGTGTTTGCCACCTCCTGGTTGCAATATAGCTGCCCCACCTTCACCCGACTTTTGTTGCAGGAAGAAAGAAAGTCAAACATGAAGGAATGGCACTTCTACTGAGAAATCTCAGCTTTTCCGGAAAGCCTAAACCATTTCTATTGGGCAGAATTATGTCCCATGGCTGTCTCTAGCTGCAATAGACTATTTTTAGCTGGGTACATTGCCACCCTGAACAAGGAAGAAGAGATTGAGGAATTAATATTAGGTCACAATTATCACCAGCTTCCACATAAGGTGAGCACAAGTAAAACTCAAATTATCTCACGGCAGGGTTAGTACATCCTCTAAGGTCATTTTGTAAAATCAATTTCTGAAGAATGGACGCTAGAGATAGGTATGTGACTATTCTAGTGGCTTCATGCAATTAAAGGCCCACCTACATTGTGTGTGTATAGTGGGGGTAGAGGGGAAGTGCCATCTAAATCTAAAAATACGATGGATTAGAAAGCTAGGATAACATGATAAAGAAGAAGGGGCGCCAGAAACAGAGAGACCAGCAAAATTTATAGAGCTCACTCAACAATCCACAGAATGGAACAGTAACTGCTTCTCATCCAGTTGCACAGCTGGCTAAAGTATACTTGATCTTAGCCAAAAGGTCGAGAAGAGGTAGCTGGCTACACTTAACCACAGCGAAGAGTTTTCAGGTGAGCCTCCTGAACATTAGTTCCCATCTGTAGTCTAAGTCTGAGGCTGAATGACTTCATAGACTGAAAAATGAAGTTCTTGGTGTAAGAACTTCTATCTCAGAGGCAGGAAGACTCTAGTAGTCACTGCATTCGATTTGTCCATGTTTTGTGTTTGTGTATGTGCTGTAAGGGTGAACATGCACCCTGGAAAATGCCACTGATGAGAATGTATGTAGGGAAATGTGAATACATGGCATTTTCCAGGCCAGTTATTCCAGAGTCAACCTCACACTAATGTTTGCTTTCTCAGGGATTTCTTGGAGGAGCACTGAGAGACCACTCCCTTGCACTCACCTGCACAATTCACTTGTTCTAAGTAATGAAATACCCAGGAAGATATAACATCATCATGCTTCTGTTCTTTTCTTTCTGAAATATGTGCAGTGACACTTTTGATCTCTACAGAGACACCAGAAAATGCTTATGGACAGAAAGATGATTCTTCCAAGATCCATAATTTGTATTTTCTCTTTATGTGTCTGTATCTCTTACTACATGTACAGCGCACACATGACAGCATGGAAAATATAAACACACCTTGTTTTTCATTTAGAATTAAAAGTCTTCTGGAAATTCACTGGTATGGCAATAAGAAATGCATGCTCATGCATTATTAATCCATGCTATAAAAATTGGAATTTACAGTAACATGATGTTTATTGCTTTTGCTCCTGAGATGCAGAGACATGTGCCCTTTTTTGCCAGGCACTTTAAAGCAGAGCTGTTCCACTTCATGCTGATGGCACTGCATCATCAAACAAGCACCAGTGACATTGCTCAGGGTCTTCCAAACAAATTTCTAGATTTCATTATCAAAAACATGGTCTGCCCATTTGTACTGCCTGTCTTAGTCCAAACTGACAGCATGAGTTGGAGTGACTCCAAATCTGTTTTTGTAGGGATATCTCACAAAGTACAATGGGAGTCATAGAAGTGTATTACAGAGTTCCATTACATTACCTCACTGTCATTCCAAAAAAAAAAAAAAAATCCTAGGAAGAGGCTTTGTTATTCTTGTTTCATTTTGTTTGTTTTGCAAGAGTCTAGCAGATTTGTGTTTAAAACTTCCTGCTGGAAAGGATGAACCTGGTTGCACCAAGTTTTCTGGAACACTGGGCATGGGGACAAAAACCCTGGGTTTCCAGGTGTATCACCTGTGCTAATGGCGATCTCATGACTGACTCAGATTTCCACAGTTATGAATACAGTTTGCATAGCCACCTCCCTATCATGTATTCAAGGTTGCTGTAAGTTTGGTGTAGGTTAGTGGGTTTGGGCTAGCTGTTTCAGCCTAGACTTGTTACAGACTTACTTTCTAATCAAACATACTTTTTCCTAGGAGCGCCATAAAGCAGGGCTTTATATCAGTTGGACCATATGTATTGTCATTTTTCTGTGTCAAAAACGGCTGAATATGAACAATTTCATTTGGCTCAACCTAGTACTTGGCCCCAACTAGAAAAATAACTCTGAATGAAATACGACTACTTCCCTTTCTTCAGTTTACTCCAGAATCCTGTCCTTTGAATGGTCCCAGAGAGAGCACTATAACTCATTTCCTGACTAGTAGCAGGAGACACAGTACTGCTCAGAGAGTTGGGCACTCATGCCTCAAACTGTGGTAGCTTTAAGGTACTTATTAATCGTGGCTCCCTTGCTATTCATAGTGGTTGTCATAGATTTCCATGATATTTTAAAATATATTTTCAAATACTCCAGGGAAAGATGAGCATATGTTCATCTTACAGATAGGGACACTGGAGCCAAATGTGACTTTGCTATGGTTCTCATGTAGGCGTGATGATGTCACAGTCTCCTGTCCACCTCAAGTGGACCTCCGGCCTCCTCACAGCAGTAGGGCTCTTGATCCCGTAACGGCTCACTATCAACAATGCTTCAGTCTCCACATTTAGAGCTGTTTAACCTCACTTCTCATCTTTAAAATGGGAATAATAATAGTATCTACTTCACAGGATTGTTTTGAGGATTAAACTAGTTAATATATGTGATGTATTTCGAATAGTGCTTGTATCGGAAAAGTGCTATGTGTGTTAACTCTTATCATTAGACATTTTATTCAAAAGCCTTCTGCTCTAGGAAGCTGAAACTTGATGGAAAACCTACACTTGAATTTTATTACAGTGAGCTTTCATATTCATGAAGTCAACAATGTGAAAGCACAACCAAAGATTGATGATGAGTAGATGTATTGCATTCTGCTCTAATAGGGGTCTTATGTTTCACTATTCGGGGAGCTCGTCCATATTCCTCGAGGTTTATAGTTTTATGTCGGGCTGAGGAATAATTTTAGAGAGTCATAAAAAAGCCAAGGTGTTTGTCATAGCACCTGGAAGCAAGCATACTGTGGGCAGGTGCTGAGAAACCATTCTCCATCCCTCATGCCAAAACACCTCAGCCCTTTCCCTGCCACGGCCCTGGTCTTGGCCATTACTGAGGCAGCCCCTGCCAACCCAGCGGGCTGTTTGATGGCTTGGTGTTCTAGGAACTGGGATTGTGAGATGAATGCTCTGGCTGTGTCTCACAACAAGCACTTTCCACGAGGCCTGTGGGATCAGAGCTGTTGGTCTCAAGGCTCACTGCACGATGGCCAGGTATAAAATAAAAAGCTCAGAATGCTCGATGGGAGCAAATTGGCTGCTTCTGGATTATTACCAACAGACTACCCCTTCCAAAGACCAAAACCAATACACGAGTAAGACTGTATTTTCAGCCCACTAATAGATTAAGTCACTGTTTTATATAGCAAGTAATCCACGTAGCAATCACCACTGCTGCTCTGTATATGTATTACCAAAAACTCATTACCAACAGTTTGCTTCTGAGTGATTAAAAATATCTGGATCTAACTTTTGGAGTTGGGATAGATCAGCTCCTCACTTGTTGGGGCCTTAGAAAACAGAGTAGTTAAACAGATGCTGAATGGATTGTGGAATGTGGAACCCAGACAGGGAAATGGCCTGGTTCATCCATGTTCTGTACCGCTGTTTATAGATATGCTGTTTATAGACAGGTCCTCATGGCAATGGGGAGCCTCGCTGGGGAAGAGAGAAAGTGTGAGGACAAAACAAATGAAAGAGTGTATTATATTTATGCTGGGATGGCCTACATGGAGAAGGAAAGGGCAGAAGCTGATGGGATTTGAGAGGATGATGATAAGGAGAGAGGCTCAAAGAGTGTAAGGACAGACAATCCAGAGTGTGTATCCACTATAACTAGGAAAGTAGCTTGCTCTGTTCATAAGGCAATGGATCAGTGTATTTTCTTGATTGCAAATACAATAGTTCAGGATCAGGTCAGACAACAAAATTTTGAACTTAAGAGTTGCATAAGAAAAATCTTTCAGAAAGAATAGTAATTGGTACATTTTTAATAAATGACATTTCATCCAAGTTTTTTTCATTAATTAAAAGTGGAGATTAAAAAATTAGTGAAAAAAAGAAAGAATATACAATGGGAAAAGGACAGTCTCTTCAATAAATGGTGTTGGGGGCACCTGGGTGGCTCAGTCTGTTAAGCATCTGTCTTCGGCTCAGGTCATGATCCCGGGGGCCCTGGGATAGAGCCCAGCATCAGGTTCCCTGCTCAGCGGGGTGTCTGCTTCTCTCTCTCCCTCTGCCCCTCTCCATGCTCATGCTCTCTCTCTTGCTTGCTCTCTCTTGCTTGCTCTCTTTCTAAGATAAAAAATTTTAAAAAACAAAAACAAATGGTGTTGGGAAAACTACATGCAAAAGAATGAAACTGGAGTGCTTCCTTATATCATGCACAAAAACAAATTCAAAATGGATTAGAGACCTAAATGTGAGAGTTGAAACCATTAAAATACTAGAAGAGAGCACAGGCAGTAATTTCTCTGACATTGACCGTGGCAACATTTTTCTAGATATGTCTCCTGAGGCAAGGGAAATGAAAGCAAAAATAAACTATTGGGACTACATCAAAATAAAAAGCTTCTGCACAGTGAAGGAAATAATCAATAAAACTAAGAGGCAATCTACTGAATGGGAGAAGATATTTGCAAATGACACATCTGATAAAGGGTTAGTATCCAAAATAATATGAAGAATTTATATAACTCAACGCCCAAAAAAAAATAATCCAATGAAAAAATGGGCAGAAGACATGAATAGACATTTCTCCAAAGAATACGTATAGATGACCAACAGACATGTGAAAAGATGCTCAACATTACTTATCATCAGGAAAATGCAAATCAAAACTACAGTGAGATATCACCTCACACTTGTCAGAAGTGGCTAAAATCAAAAACACAAGAAGTCACAGGTGTTGACGAGGATGTGGAGAAAAGGAAACTTCTGGCACTGTTTTTTTTTTTTTTAAAGATTTTTATTTATTTGAGAGCGAGAGTGAGTGAGAGAGAGAGAGAGAGCATATGAGCAGGGGCAGAGGGAGAGGGAGAAGCAGACTACCCTGCTGAGCAGGGAGCCTGATGTGGGGCTCAGTCCCAGGACCCTGGGATCATGACCTGAGCTGAAAGCAGACACTTAACTGATTGAGCCACCCAGGTGCTCCCCCTCTTGCACTGTTGGTAAGAATGCAAACTGGTACAGCCACTGTGGAAAATAGTATGGCACTTCCTCAAAAAATTAAAAATAGAACTCTCCTATAACCCAGTAATTGTACAACTGGGTATTTACCCCCCAAAATACAAAAACACTAATTCAAAAGGATACATGCACCCCTATGTTTATAGCAACATTGTTTACAATAACCAAATTGTGGAAGCAGCCTAGGTATCCATCAATAGATGAATAAAGAAGATGTGGTATATATACAATGGAATATTATTCAACCATAAAAAAGAGTAAAATCTTGCCATTTGCAATGATATGGATAGAGCTAGAGAGTATAATGCTAAGTGAAGTAAGTCAGAGAAAAGACAAATACCATATGATTTCCCTCATATGTGGAGTTTAAGGAACAAAACAAAGAAGCAAAGGAAAAAAAAGAGAGAGAGAGAGACAAACCAAGAAACAGACACTTAACTGTAAAGAATAAACTGATGGTTAGCAGAGGGGAGGTGGGTGGGGGGATGGGTGAAACAGGTGATGGGGATAAGGAGTGCACTTACCATGATGAGCACTGGGTGTTGTATGGAATTGCTGAATCACTATATTGTACACCTGGAACTGACATAATACTGTATGTTAAAAAAATTAGTGAGAAAAAAACCTAATAATGTTGAAGTCAACATAAGTGGGAAATATATCCTCTGCTGAACAAATATCGATAAATTTGCTTTTTTTTAATATAAGAAGCAAGATTTGCTCAAGACTGGAATTCCTCTTTTTTTCTTTTTAAAGATTTTATTTATTTATTTGACAGAGAGAGACATAGCGAGAGAGGGAACACAAGCAGGGGGAGTAGGAGAGGGAGAAGCAGGCTTCCCCGCCGTGCAGGGAGCCCGATGCGGGGCTCGATCCCAGGACCCCGGGATCACGACCTGAGCCGAAGGCAGACACTTAACGACTGAGCCACCCAGGCACCCCTGGAATTCCTCTTGATGCCTAATAAAAGGTTACTAGATTCTTTAGCTTAGAAAACTCAGTGTTGAACAAACAGATTTCTTTTGTGGAGTTTCTTAGAGTCTAAACAAATATTTCTAGTAGTGCCTATAGAATCCATTCCCCAAACTTATTTGATAATAGAATAGACCCATCTGTAGGGATTAATGTTCTCCCAACATGTTTTGAGTAATGTTGCCCAAGAGGTCTCTGCAATTCTCTTTTCATGAGCCTCAGAATATCTTAATAGACTCTTATTAAAATGGTAGGTATTATTATTTGTGAAGCACTTTCCACATATTGTTTTTAATTCTTAAACTGTCATGTATGTAAGACATTATTATTCATACTACAATTAAAGAAGGAGACTCAGAGAGGTTAATGGATCTTCCCAAAGCTACAAAGCTAGTAAATAATGGAGCTGGGTTTTAAACCCGGATCTGCTCAATCTATAGCTTTTTTGTTTTCTGTGTAAATATGGTTGAATGTCAGAGTTCCCCACTCTGCATTTGCTAAAGAAGGTGGTATTCTTCTGTCCCCTAGAATTAATTATAATAAGGAATACCATTTTGATAAACTTGATGTTTGATTTAAATGGCTGTTGTAGATGGTGGACTGATTAGGAAAACAAAAGAATGAAATCATCCCATATGAAGCAGGACATAACCAAATTTGTTGCTGAGTAAGACTTGAAAATTATTTTCAAGGCTGCATTAATGCATCATCTACTGGCTTTCCCCTGGCTCATGCTGTTACCTTGCCAGATTCAGATTTGATTTAATAAGCAACAGCTTAAGAAAAATCATTTATGGAATATCCTTGCAATGCTTAAAAACATGTTCAACTTGAAAGCATCTTGGAGACTTTATTGAACCAGAAGGACGGTATCCTGCACAGCTCTTATTTTGCCTTGAAACAAAAGCCTCTACTTGTCTTGTCCTTGTACTTATATTTATAAAACCCAACTTAGAAATTTAAATGTTTTCCTATAGGAACAATCCTTGCTACTTTACCTTTGCTTCCCGTACATTAAATGCTTGACAGAGTACAACTGACAAATTCAATGGCCTTGGTCTCCCAGCCACACCTTTCTTTGTAACAGGGTCTTCATATTCCAAATGGATGATTTCTAAAGAGAACCGTTCAAGGAATAAGCCTACTTTCCTAACTTTAGCACTATCAAGTTAAAAAAAGAATCCAAATTCTCCTTTCATTTCAATTGCACTGTGAAATTGTTTTCAGTTTATTTCATGAATTCAGAATGCCTGATTATTATAAATGGTTCAAATTTTCTTTCTTACATGACACAAACTATCTTCTGACCTAAACTTCAATTCCTTTCCTTGACTATTTTTATTATAAATATGGAATTCTGAAGCTGTTAGATTGTGTCTCTGGAAGCCAGTTTCCGGTTTCTCCGACAGCTTAGGGCCTGGGAGCACCAGTTGAGAAATTCATCAGAGATACTGAGGTATTCAACCAAAGTGCCTTTCTTTGAAGATTCTTTCACATACACTGCAATGGCTTTTTAAATGGAGCAATCTTCTGATGGAGGAGGCAGAATAGGTTGGGGAAAAAAAGGCACTAATGCCCTGGGGATATGAGTAGGGTTGTCAGATAAAATGCAGAACACTGTTAACTTTGAAATTCAGATCAATGAAATAGTATAAATATGTCACAAATATTGCACGGGACATACGCTAAAGAATTCTGCATTCTTTTTTTTTTTTCTTAAAGATTTTATTTATTTATTTGACACAGAGAGAGAGAGAGGGCACAAGCAGAAGGAGAAACAGGCAGAGGGAAAGGGAGAAGCAGACTCCCTGCATAGCAGGGAGCCCAACGCGGGGCTCGATTCCAGGACCCCAGGATCATGACCTGAGCCAAAGGCATATGCTTAACCAACTGAGCCACCCAGGTGCCCCAGAATTCTGCATTCTTATCAGACATTTGAAGTTAATGTGGCTGTCTGTAGTTTTATTTGCTAAGGAGACAGCCCTAGAAATGGGAGAAGTGTAAATACAAAGGACAAGAGGTGGTCATGAGTGAGAGATGACACATGGAGCTGAGTCCACCTTGACAGCATTGGAACAGAGGGACTCAGGAGGGAGGATGACGGTGTCCAGGCATAAAAAGGGAAAAAATTAAATATGCTTCTTAATTTCACGAGTTATGCTTCCTGGGAATATTTAAGAAATAAAATGAAAATAACCTAATCATTTTTGTACACAAATACAATTAGATAAAACTTCAAATGTTAATGTTTTATCACATTGTCATGTAGAACATCAAATTTGAGCCTTTGCAAATTCTGAATTCAACCTTGTTAATTTAATTTTTATAAGCTATTTCTTTTTTTTTTCATGAAATAATGACAGCAGAATTGTGTTTTCTACAGTTTAGTTTTTCAAAAATAAAATTGCATTTCCTTGGAAAATCAGTTGTGTTCCAGGATATGTTATCAGGATGGTAACATTTGCCCTTTGTTTTCCTCTCCTCTGTTTTCTGAGCACATAACTAATTCTTCTGCAAATGGACCTCTGATCTGTTTTGGCCCAGCGGAAACCTTCAGTTCCCCAAAACTAGTCTCCCTGACTAAGAAAAGCCTTAAAAAAATAATGCCAAGATTGTTTTTGAGGGCAACTGGAGAGACAGTGAGTAAATATGGCTCTTAAAGCAATAGGTGTAAAGGCGGGAAATAGCTCCTAGAAAGGGAAAAGAAAAAAAGAGGTGGAGGCAGAGAATGGGAAGGTGGGGATGGGCATATTTCCCGGTGGGGGGGCTCTACCTGTGGACTGACTAGGGGATGCATTCTTGGAGGTATGGCTGGGGTATGGGGGGCCGGGTGGCGCATCTCTGGAGTGGACACAGAGATCCCCGGCCTTCTAAACTCCCTAAGATTGCTGGAGCCTGGACAGGGCACAGTCAGCCCTGAAGGAACCCCAGGAGCTAGGCCCATAATGCCTCAGTGGTAACCATGATGAACTGATGACCGAGAGACTTCCCTATTTCTAGAAGTTACCAAAGACCCAGAACCTTTGTATCACCCTGGGCAGGGGTGGGGGAGGGAGAGGTGTGTCACATAACCGTGATTAAATTTCCCAGCAGCACAGCAGGATGAGGGAGAATTAAACTGATTCAAGGAAAATAAAGTGGAATTTGCTGTATACCCATGGCCTAGAGTTATCCCTACTCCACACATTTGCTTCATCTGAATTCCACACTTATCAATAACTAGGAGGAATCCTTTCAGTTTTTTCTCATAATTATGCCTAAGGTATCATGATGGGGAATACCATCATGATTTCATAAATTTGTTCCTAAGGTATAGTGGGTTCCAGAGAAATTCCCAAATTGCTTGATTTTGATTCAACTAAGATAGACTCTAATTGTGTCGCCTCTAAGATTTGGAAATAATTGAATCTCTGTTTCTGTCTTTTGATCCAAGTCCTAGTGAGTAGTTCTCAATATAATAATATTTTCCTAGTATTACTTCAGCAGTGAAACAAGAATATAATCCAAAAAGCCCCCTGTATTCACAGAGACAATGCTCTTATGATGAAACCACAGAAATAAGTTGTAATTAATGCAAGAAGTAATGCGAACAATCTATTAACATAATCTGAATGAAATCCTTGCACTGTTAAATGCAGACACTAAGTGCTCATATAATACTTTATTAATTAACAAAGTATTTATCCACAGGGAAATGAGGATAAGAGACCATACACTTTGTCAGACTACAGGAAAATGTATTAGTGCTTCATAAGAAATGCATACAATTCAAACAATAGCATGATTATCTTTTTAAAGCAATTACATTTAATCTCAGAAGAAAGAATAAATACATTAATTCTTCTATGTTCCCTGATAAGCCACCAAGATACATAAGTGATCGTTTTCTTTTCCTACAGCTCTGGAGGCTGGTGGCAATCCAGTGTGTACTGCTCAGACAGCTTATGCAGTGAAATATCACTTAGCACATGAGAACACATTATGAGATTAACTGACTTTTGGCTGAATAGAATTCTCTTCCCTGGGAAGCCACGGTTTGTACTTGACTTTGCACATTCCTTTCAGCTTTGGAGACTTGGATGATGAGAAGGTCTATCTCCCATACATAATAAGAGTGTTTGGTACTGAATTCCAAGTCTTTTTTCTTATCCTGGTATCCAGGCTGAACCAACTATGATCACTGGGAACATCTTTTACCTTTAAAACTCCACAGGCAATGAAATCAAAGGATTGCCATGATTTTTTTCCCCTTGGCCCCATCCAGGCAGGATCTTCTTGTCCCTCCAGACCTGGAAGTTGGTAAGCAGAAATCATAACCCTCATCTGCATTAGCTGATTGTGACAACCATGCATGATCCACCCACAGGCCCTGCAGCCACCAACTCATGCGAGAGACTGTTGGCCAACACAACTCTTGTTCATCATCTCCAAAGCAACACCCAGCCTTTCCAACATACCATTCCTTGTCTAGCAGTCTGAAAAGCTGGCTCCATCTTCTCTTATGGTTGCTTTATAGATGCTGTCTCTCTTGGCTGCTGGTTCTTCAGAAATGGCCCTTCCTGGTTTATCCCTGGACCCAGGACCCAGGGTACTATGTGTCCTAGACGCTGTCACCCCTCACTGGAGTTGCAGCAAGGGGATGGGAGCTGGTGCAAAGCTACAGAGAGATTGCATGGCTAACCAGTCCGTGTATTTCTTGAATAAGAGGGTGTTTGAGAGAATAAGACTTAGAATCAGGGGGCCTAAATGCCAAATGCCCTACATGCCTCATGGTGTGACAATGAGAAAATAATCGAGCCCTCCAGGGCTTCTGTTTCATAATCTGTAAAATGGTGATACTAATTACTTTCCTGTTGTTTCCCAGGGACTGTGGTGATGGACAATTATTACTGTATATGTGAAAATATTTTGTAAAAGTACAGAATGTCAAATGCATTGCGTTATTGTTTGTATTCATGGGAATAAAACTCTGTTTAAGTCAGCCCTTTCAATGTTTTTTTCTAAAACATACCTGTCACAATGCCCCATGGGGGAGAATGCTGTAAGTGTTATGTGGTCAAATATGTTTGGCAAAAATTGCCTAGAGAATCTCCTTCCAGGAGATGAACAATGCTTGTTTGGTATATTAAGGGCTCTGAAAAGTCCCATCAAAAAGATCCCTGTTTAAGTTTTGGTTAACTAATGTTTACTTTCTTTGACCATTGAATTTTTTTTTTAAAGGATTAAGAAAAGTATTTTTTTTAAAGGTATTGTTATTAAACCTCTATGGAGGGAGAAAGATGTAAAGATACATCCAAAACAACAACAAATATTCCATGGAATAAGTTTTCTATAGAACATAATTTAAGAAACCAGGTCTAGATTATTTTACATGTGACCCTGAAACAAAACATAAAATCATCATAGCTTTCAAAAGAGAAGTTGTGTATTTTTGTATATGTATTTTTAGGATAACATTGAGGTTATTTTAATATGAAACAGAAATGTACCTGGTGTCTTTCACTTAGTTTTTGTAGGGTTTCCATCAACTCTTTTAATGTGGTGACCTTAATATTTGTACTGAGGTTTCTAGAGGAAACACACTGAGATGGTTTCTCTCACATTCCTTGTTGGTGTTGTAGCCTTCCTCCTAGGCCACTTCTGACAAAAAGAACTAACACCAGAAAGAAGAGCTGAAGAGAATCATAAATAAATCCTTTGAACCAATCTTGTGTCTTTAGAGGCTAAATAATTTTTCTTTGTCCATTTGGGCTGTTACAACAGAATGCCATAGACTTGGTGGCTTATAGACAACAGACTTTTGTTGCCACACTTCTGGAGTCTGGAAGTCCAAGATCAAGGTGCTGGTAGGTCCTCGTCTGGTAGGAACGCCCTTCCTCGTTCACAGAGGGCCATTTTCTCACTGTGTCCCCCATAGAGGGAGCTTTCTGGGGCAGAGGGAAAAGCAGACTCCCTGCTGAGCAGGGAGCCCGATGTGGGACTCGATCCCAGGACCCTGAGGTCATGACCTGAGCCGAGGGCAGACGCTCAACCTACTGAGGCCCCCGGTGCCCCTTTGATAAGGACACTAACCCCAATTCATGAGGGCTCCACCCTGGTGACCTAATCACCTCCCAGAGGCCCCACCTTGTAACACCATCACATCAGGGGGTGAGGGTTACAACATGAATTTTAGGGACACACAAATATTCAGTCTATAGCGTAACTATATTTGATGTTATTCTCAGCTACTTCATCCTCTTATTGAGGTACATAAGGCAAGATCACTAACATTCTCAAGATGAAGAAGCAACCAACTGGAGTAATGGGCAGGATTTGAATTTGCCTCCATGTACCTTTCCACTTCCACTCTCTTCCCTTTTTCTCCATTTTCTTTAGCCATTTTTCTCATTGTGTTGCCTCTCTTGCTTTCCTTTAATGACTGTTTCTTTGATTTTTAGATATCATTAACTGTAAGATGTACATAGATTTAATGTAGGCTAGGGGGAAGGGAAGAAGATACAGTGATTTGATACATCAATTCTAGGATGCATACTGATTTTGCACATTTATTTGTAATCATCATATGTTTATAATATGCTAATCATGCACCAAACACAAGTCTAAGCACTTTTCGCTTATTAACTCATTTAATCCTCTTCGTAACGCTGTCATGTAGATACTGTCATTGTTCTTATTTTACAGATGAGGAAATAAGCACAGAGAAATAAGGAACTTGCTTAATACCACACAGCAAGTGACAGGGGCTACATTCAAACACAGCAGTTCTTACTACCCCCCTATTCTGCCTCAAAAAATTCTGAGCCTCAAGAAATAGATTTTAGTTGAGAAATTTTCTTCTTTGTTTTTCATGTCATAAATCACAATGAAGATCAGAAACACATAATAATTAAACTACTCCCAATTATTTAGTCTTTTATCTTACAGATATTTGTCGAACTCCTACTATGTGCATTCTGTTGTAGAAGGCTCTTAGAGGGGAAGAGAGGTTCTACCTCAAGGTTGTCACGGTTGTGCTGAGAAAAAAAGATGTATACATGTAAACCACAGCACAAGGGAGAAGACTGCCCTTTGGATTGTGGCCACAGGTGCTGTAGAGATGCTACTCTTAGGGTTCCAGCCTCTTGCCTAAGATCACACAGTGGGAGGCAGTGAGGGTCCAAACTCTGACCATTTGACCTCACAGTGCATGCTTCCAACCACTACCATGTCTTCTCTGCTGCTATTTAGGAACCTCCGAGAACTGTGCAAAAGGATTGCTGTGTTCCTGTGGCATGAGTTCTGTGTAGCTGCATTGGTGGTGGTAGAGGAAACTTTATTTTTAGGTATTTTGTTTGGAAACAGTGTTCAGAATGTCACTGCTTGATGGGAAGTAACACTGAAATGAAAGTCCAAGAAACCAAGGATGCCTTCTAAGAATCATCAAAATCTCAGAACCAGGAAATTGAGAACAGGTAAAGTTTTTGGGCAATTGGCCATGGGTCCACTCCTGTTGTTTCATTGCCATTGTATAAGCCATTCGATGCCTGAAACATACCCAGCTCTTCATTCTGTTTATTCAATTTCTTCCTCATTTCAGACTTGACAGTTTATTATTTTTTAAAACAATATAATGATTATAATCTAAGTTAGGTTTATTCAGTTCAGAATGCATAAGAATTTTTTTTTTTACCAAAGAACAAGTGTCTGCCTTATAGAAACTTCATTGCAACCTACCTTTTTTTAACTGCCAGATTCTTAAACTGAATTTCAAAAACGCATTTGGGGCACTCTATTCAGGTGGAGAACTTCTATTAGTGGTCTTTTGACCTGGTGAGCAGCAATGATATTATTTCTGAGCAGAAATAGCAAGTACATGATCACAGTCCATTAGCAGGAATATGAAGCCAGTAACACTGAACTTTATTGACAAGCTGGAGGAAGTTCTATTCTCTATCATTGAGAAGGCTGCATGGTATGTTTTCCTGCATGGACAACCAGCTGTCCGGGTAATGGAATTCAGTGGGGCTTTGAGGAATGTGCCACATGTGGTTATAGATACATTTCTCCTTGTTTATTTTGTAAACTGGCTTTACTCAGGAGAGACCTTGAGATTTGTGTAGTCAGAGTCGTATGTGCCAACACCTTACCCGGATGTCTGAATTTATCCAGTATCATCACCACTCCTTTATCTTGGATGCCTTTAACTGGGAGAATCAGCTCCCTAATAGATAACATGCAGAACTGTTTTATGGGAAGATTTTGCCCTTAGGACACAAATGAAGCAGAGAGGTTTAAGTCGGGCATATTTTGAGGACACAGCAGTTGCGTCGGGGGAGAAGCCTGTGCCAGATCGCTTGGAGTGGCTGCACTTTCCACAACTGTAGAAGTGGCTTGAACTGGCAACGCCAGCATATCTGTTTCTCGGTCTTCTGCAGTTACTCTTTTTCTTACCATTCAAATAGTCCATTTGACTTCCCTGCCCCAGGGGAGATATCTAATGACCTGTCCAGCATTTCTCACGATCTCAGGAAAGTACTTTCATTCTCTCAGTAGCTGTCACTTCCTGGTTGGAAAACTGCTCTCAGCTCAATTTCAATCAGCTTTCACCATCGAGTTCTCACTGTCACCCACAGAGCCAGCCCTCTTGCCCCCATTCTCTAAGTAGGGTGACCAGCTCCCATGGTTTGCCTGGGATGTGGGAATTCTGGGCTAAAACTAAGGAAGTCCTGAGCCAATGTGAACGAGTTGTTCACCTTATTCTCTAGGACACCAGTATACAGCTCTGCTATGTTTAACAAACTTTCTGAGGGACTGGGGATAACGACAATGAAATAAAAGCACAAAAAAGAAAACAACACAAACTTAGAGAGAGGACATCAGTGTAGCTAAGGGCCTGGTCCTCTGTCCCCTTATCCTTGGCTAGCAACAGCACAACAAACTATAGTAGTTCTAAAACTACCATCTATCTTCCAGGGACTGAAAGCACGATGGATGGAATGTTTGCATCCTCCAAAACTCATCTGTTGAAATCCTAATCTCCACTGTGATGGTAATAGGTGGGGCCTTTGGGAGGTAATTAGATCCTGAGGATGGAGCCCTCATGAATGGGATGGGTAACCTTATAAAAGGGATCACAGAGCACCCTCCTCCTCTTTCCACCACGTGAGGATACAATGAGAAATCAGCTGCCTGCAACCCAGAAGATAGCCTTCAAAACTGGACCGTGGTGGCACCTTGATCTCGGACTTCCATTCTTCAGATCTGTGAGAAATACATTTCTGTTTTTTATAAGCCACCCGGCTATGGTATTCTGTTAAAGCAGCCTGAACTGACTGACAGAAAGTTTGAAGGTAAAATATTTGGGCAGGTTTCAACATAAGAGAGCATATGTTTGGCTTTTAGAAAGAGGCCCCTGGCAGCATTCTGTAAAATAACGGAGCAGATCTTGAAGTGCATGGAAATGGTCTTTCTGTGGCAGACATTACACCTTGTGCCAATTAGTCACTCAATAAATGCCTGTTGAATCAAGCCATAAGTACCCTAAAAAGATTTTACTATGAAAACCCTTTATTATCTCAAGTAATAAGAGACCCAGTGTAGTGCATTCCAGGGTTAATTCAGTGGCTCCTCACTATTATCAAGAACCATGGCACTTCCATCTTTAGGCTCTACCATCTTCAGTACCTTTGCTGTGTCTTCCCTTATTGACACAAGATGCTGCTACTAATTCCAGAGTTCAGATTGCATCAGTAGGGACAAAAGGGGAAGTTTATTCCTGTTTTCTTTCAATTAGGGAGGAAAGTTTTCCATCAGATTTCTTATTAAGACTCACAAGGTGGGGCACCTGGGTGGCTCAGTTGTTAAGCGTCTGCCTTCAGCTAAGGTCATGATCCCAGGGTCCTGGGATAGAGCCCCGCATCGGGCTCCCTGCTCAGTGGGAAGCCTGCTTCTCCCTCCCCCTCTCCCCCTGCTTGTGTTCCCTCTCTCTCTGTGTCTCTCTCTGTCAAATAAATAAAGTCTTAAAAAAAAAAAAGACTCACAAGGTTAATGAAGGGAGGTTAGGAAAACTAACCTCTAGCAGAGGGATACAGTCTTCCCCAACCAGAAGAAGTGGGTCTGTTGGTTGGACAACAAAGCAAAACTTCCACTCATAGCAAAAGTAGGCTGTTGTCAGTAATTTGGGGGTGGTGAGATTTCCTACAAAATGAATTTATTTATTTTTTAAAAGATTTTATTTATTTGTCATAGAGAGAGAGCAAGAGAGCACAAGCAGGGGGAGTGGCAGGCAGAGGGCGAGAAGCAGGCCCCCACTGAGCAGGAAGCCCGATGCGGGACTCGATCCCACAACCCTGGGATCATGACCTGAGCCGAAGGCAGACGCTTAACCGACTGAGCCACCCAGGTATCCCTAATCTGAATTTATGTGTAGAATGTCTGATAACTTTTTAGCCACATTGTGGTAGACACTGACTAGAAGCTCATCTAAATATTTCTTTTTCCAAGATTCATACAAACTACCTCTCCCAACTTTTGCAATTAGAATGGAGCCATGTGCCTGAGTTCTGGCCAATGGCAAGTGGATACAAGTGCCTTAGAGGAGCCCTACCCAGGAGAGCCATATCTCCCCCGTTAGACTGATATTCCTGAGATTCAAACAAAAAATTAACTTTATTGATTTCTATCACTGCAATCTCTAGATTTATTTGCTTTTGGAGCTATTAATTATTATCTCTTGCCTTGCTTCATAGACTCTTCTAAGTAGAAAAATCTTACTCAGACTTCTAGTAGCTCTTCTTTTACTAATGGCAATGCAAGGTTAAAACTGGAAACTTCATTCATTCTTTATGATATATCCCTGTGGCTCCAGAAGTCAACTTACATTTAAAAGTTGACTAGCATTCATATCTTGAGAATCCCTACCCTTAGCAGAATTTATTTGTGCAAAGAAAAATGGAATGAACCCATTGAGTTATTTTCATTATCTCTATAGAAGTGACTGCAAATTTAAGATGAGGTTGAATCCAACCTCATTCTGTAAGACACTACAAAAGGAAGCATTAAGGAGTCAGTTATGTATGTTCTTACTTTTTGTGTCCATCTTTATACTGCTGGCTTTTATCATTATGTCATTCCAACTTCCAACAAAACTTCTGTGTGGACATATTTTGTTAATCCCTGGAACTATGAAGATGAACAGTGTCTTGCCCTCACAGAGCTAACAGTTTGTATATTGACAATGAAAATTTAATGTCTTATGAATAGTGGAAATGTATGCATGCTGCAGAGCACAGAAGAGAATGTTACTAAATCTGCTTGGGGATGATTCTACAATATTTATCACATGATCTTTGTCTACTTGGAGTGCTATAACAAATTATCATAGATTGGGGGACTTATTAACAACAGAAATTTATTTCTCATACTTACAGAGACTGCAAAATCCAAGATCAAGATGCTAGGAGATTTAGAGTCCTAATGAGGGCCCACTTTCTGGTTCATAGACAACCATCTTTTTTTATTCAGCTGGTGGAAAGACCAAGGGAGCTAGCTCTCTGGGGTCTCTTTCATAAGAGCACCGATCCCATTCATGATGGCTCTACCCTCATGACCTAATAACCTCCCAAAGGCCCCACCTCCTAATACCATCACATTCGGGCATTAGATTTTAACACATGAATTTGGGGGTCGGGGCACAAATTATCCAGTCTAAAGCACATACATGAAGCACAACCCAGTGACCAGGATGCTGTTAGTGTTTGGTAATGTTATCCTGTATTCTTTCTTTAAAGCTATGTTCTAGCCAGTCTGAATCTTGGCTGTCATCAGTGGTGTGCTGGTAAACTGGGTCTCCAAAAAACCAAAAGTCTTGATATATAGCATTTGCCAACTTCCATGGTGTGAATACTTCCATCATAGCCAATTTCGAGCTATAATACTTTAATATAGGTTGACAAAATGGCTGAATATTTAATAATTGGCTCTTAAGAGTCTGTATTAGCCAGCACACCATACCACTGTCATAGTCTGATAAGATCCCTCTCATCAGTATGTCTCAATATAAGAATACTTTAAAAAGACTTTTTAAATTTGGGATTTAGTGAAGATTCATTCATTCATTCAACAAATATTATTTTTGCATTTTCTATGTGGTCGCCCCTGTTATAGATGCTGGGGATATACCAAGAACAAAACAGACATGGCTCCTTCCATTATGGAGTTTCTGTTCTAGTAGAGAGTGAAGACTATGATGGAGAAAAATAAGATTGGGGCAAGGGGGTTACTGAGATATTATGGGAAGTACTACTTTACATATGAAGGTCAGGTAACTCTTTTCTTGATTAGCTCACATTTGAGTACGGTCTGAAGTGTTAGAGAAAACCATGCAGATATCTGCAAAAGGACACTGGGGGTGCAGAGACTCTGGAGCAGGAATGTGCTTGGCATGTTTCAGGGAGAGCAACAAGACCACTGTTCCCTGATTGGAATGAATAGAGGATAAAGTGGTAGGAAATCCAATGAAAGAGGAATGGGGGCAGGGTGGGGGGTTACTATGGATAACTATAATTTATTGAATGCCTGCTCTGTGGTAGTAACAATGGTGTATGAATTATATAGATATTGTTTTGCTTAATCTTTGCAAGGCAATGACGGAGTTAACATTTCTTCCCTTTTACTAACGACAGGCTTATAGGAATAATTTCATCTGGTTTACTCCAGAAGCAAATCCTGAAACAAGGATCTGAGTGCAAATAGTTTATTTGGGAGGTGATTCCAGAAGACGCCAGTAGGAAATTTGGGGAATGAGCCAGGCAAGGGAAGAAAACAGAAAAATGATGTGTTGCGATGTGAAGTCACTTACAGCTGTGGGCTACTGGAGCTTCATCCTACAGGGGGACTCTGGAAGGCCAAGTTGAACGTATGCCCCTCAGAGTTATCCCACCTGGAGGGTGCTGGGGCTGGAGTGTTTTACCTCAGAGTCCCATCAGTCATAGTTTGGAGCTGTTCCCAAAAGGGCATTCATTCTCTGTGCTTTCAGCCCATCATACTTCTGGACATGTATCTGGCTATTAAAGAAAACCTTTAGACAAAGATTTTCAGGGGCTAGCAGTTGAAAGTTTACCCTAGGTATACAAATCACATATGGGTGCAGGTATGGGTGGGACATGATGGCATCTATTACAAGGAGTTAAGTGGTATTTTGCAGAATTGGAGTTTGCACATAGACCCTTACTGTGGTGCCAAAGGAAGAACTTAAGATATCAGTGGGATCTCAACTAACCTTATGTCTGTGTCATGTAGAAGGTAAATATGCTTTATTTAAAAAGGGTCAATATAGTCCCCTGTTTTGGACACTAGGAAAGGTTCATAATGAGTATTCCAATTTGTTTTCCTCAACAACCCTAAAATAGGACCTAGAACCCATTTCACAAATTTTATTTCAACATGATTGCAGATTTAAAGACCATTTAAGACATTTAAGGTCAGCAAGGGTATTTTCATGAAGTCTAAAGCCACACTAGTCTAAATGGGTTAGAAATTTGCCACCAAGGATGGTACCAAAGAAGACACAAGGAATTACTTGACATCAGCGAAGATTAAATTTGGTTCTTCCTTCTCTGGACCAGTGAAGGCACAGTTCGGGGAGCCAAGAAACTGAGGGATGGTACAGTGTGAGGTAGTACTCACTATGGTAAGAAAAAGGGATGCTTGGAATATTGTGTTAAAAGCGAAAGCTCTGGCAATCTCAGTGAAGCCCCACTATACCTGTCCGGGGGATCCCACCATGTCCACATATAAATAGATACAAAGCAGCTCTGGTTTTCAGGGAGCAGCCTGTGTGTATCTGTGGTCTCTGCTCATCCGTACACAACACTTAGAAAAAAGAGATGAGAAGTGGAAGTGATTGGAAAGAGCCCTTTGGGTTATGCTGATCCTTACCGTGTGCTTCAGGAAACTCCTCTATCCTGAAAGGTAGTGGTCAGGCTTCCAAAGGAAACTCTATAGGGAGTGTGGCACAGAAGGCTTTGCATAAATTAAATGAAACACAACCATTCCTAGACCTGAGAGATCACATTGTTTTCCTCTCCAATCTCCAGTTAGATTATTTATTTGAAATGGTATCAAACATGCCTGTCCCTAGGCTAGGAGTAAAATAGCAATTTTGAGGCTGAACATAAGGAGAAGAGAACAAAAAGATTAAAGCAATCAAAATAAAATGGGGCATGTTGTGGAAAAAAGGCCAAAACACGGCAAAGATAATCCCATTCTTTGCTGATACATAAAGCGCCAAAAATTAAATAAATAAATGTTAAGGCCGTGTTCAAGAGAAGCGCTGGTCTTGGGTGCAGAAAAACGGGTATGATAGCGGAGGAAGGACCTGGTCAAAACCAATGTTTCCCAACATTGGTTTTTTTAAGCAGCAGAATGCTTTTATTCAAATGTAATCGTACATGGAGTTCAACTGATAAAGCAGATAAAATCACAGCTGCTCCAGTAGAGTAAGGGGAGGCCAAGGGCACTGCACCTCCGGCTCTCTGTTTTCTCTGGCACCTGCTGCCGGACCCCTGCCAGGGAATCCCTGCACTCTGCGGAGCGGAATTTGAAAAGGAAACATTGGAATGTCGCGGCTTCTACCCGTTCCACGGTTTCACAGATGTTAAATGTTATCAGCTCCTTTTATTTTTTTTAAGAGTTTTTTTAAAAAAATATTTTATTTATTTGACAGAGAGCAAGAGAGGGAACACAAGCAGGAGGAGTGGGAGAGAGAGAAACAGGCTTCCCGCTGAGCGGGGAGCCCGATGAGGGGCTCGATCCCAGGACCCTGGGATCATGACCTGAGCTGAAGACAGACGCTTAATGACTGAGCCACCCAGGCGCCCCTATCAGCTCCTTTTAAATCGGTAGGCATATGCTAATAAAGTTGCAAGTCTCTTTTCTGGTGTCCATGATTTTTTCAACCTGTAAATAGGGGTGAAAGCTGTAGCAGCCCACAAAAGTCCAGGTTTTGAACCAGCCCGTTCACACTTCCTGGTGTCCTGGCTGGTATCGGCAGGAGACTGCCGTATGTAGACAATGTGCAATATTCACACTAGTAATAAAATTCTTGCCTGACCTCCTGATCTGATTTATTTGAACTTCTTATCACTTCTCAGATCTTTGACCCAGGGACTATTGGTAATTTGCATTACTTCTACTGAGTAAGTCTGATATGTTTAATATTTATCTCGAGGAGGTCAGAAACCTTAGGTGAACTCTGTATCTGGTTAGCTGGAATGATTAATTCATATATCCAAAAGCTAAAGGGTGCTTTCTGTGAATTGTCTGCCTCATTCGTGGAAATGCAGCAGGATGGTTTAATGGCTTAAATGCACTGGTGATGAAGGGAAGAGGAGGGCTCAGTGCTTCTTGGTCCCATGAGGAACTATAGGCATGGAATCCAAAAGGGCTATTTAGCCCCTGCTTAAGCCATAACCAGGGTGGAGAGGTCCATAGCCCTGTAATTTAAATCATCATCAGTCTCCAGTGAAGAGGAGAAGGTGGATCTATATCACTTCTGAGTGGATGATCTGAGGGAGGAGAAAGCAGCCTATGATATACTTGGTGCTTGAAGGGAGACAGCAGTGGGAACAGAGGGTGGGAGAAGTACAGAAAGGCAAACTCCTAAGCTTTCTCTGGCTGCAGCCTACTTTTTTGTCTGTGAAATGGGAACAAGAATAACTACAAGGGTAGGTTAGATGATTATTCAAAAACATTCACACTTCTCCACCGCCTTTATGGGAAGAATAAGCTTTACTGCCCCGCTGATACTGGGTTTCGCTATGCAACTCCACTGGCCTCATGCAGGGCAGAAGGAATGTCACTCTCATTTGGCTTTGAGCCTGACCATGTAACTTGCATGCACTGATGGGTTATCAGTCGGTGTGATGCAATAACAGTTTAAAGTATGCTTGTCATCAGAAAACAGTGCTCTAGCTATCCGTCTCTGAAGGGGAGGAGAGGCTCGTGGAGCAGACCTGGACCCCACCTGCAGCTTAAAGCCAACCCCGACCTGTATCACCAACCCCCAGCTGACCTACAGTTCCGTGAGCAAGAATAAATGTATTTTGAAGTCACTGAGTTGTAGGGTGCTTTGTTACACAGCTGTGGCTAGCTAAGCCACTTAGGTTAAATCAGGTAACATACAAAACAACTAATATAAGGCCCATAAGCTAACAAGCACTCAAGAAAGAATTTCTGCTATGATAAACAATGTTCACATTAGTATTTGGGTTGATACTTTTTTTTCCTTCAGATGTTGCTGATGAATGAATGAGTATCACATTGTCTTCTGGCGGGAGTCTCATACTGGTGGGGAAATTCATTGACCAAGTACCAGTTCTCTTCACATTTCAAGGCAAGTTCCCCTCTGTCCTGCCCTAGTTTCTGGTTGTTTCACAGCCAGTGGGGAACACTGAAAAGGTGACAAAATTAGACATCTCTTTGGGTCTTCATTTCTTTTGAAAAGAGTGCTTTTTGTTGCAAGCAACACAAATGGCCAACTTTCCACAAGCCTTTCTGGGTGTGCGGTGCTAAACACATGAAAGCTTGTGGTCTGAAGCTGGCTCTGCCACTGGTTTCCGCGTTGCCTGAGGAACTTAACCTTTCTGTATGGCACTTCTCTGATTTACATAATGGGGCTGATTATAATTGCCAACCTCACAGGATTGTTGTGCGAATTAACTAATGTTTGTAAAGTACTTAGAGGTCCATAGATGAAAGGTGCTATATAAGCCTATTATTATGTCATCAAATATGAAATTCCAATAAGATTACACTTTCATTTAAATTTCCATTAATTTTGTCATCATTCTAGATTAATTCTCAGTGGCTTTCTAGAGCAAAAATAAATAAATAAATAAATAAATAAATAAATAGGAGAAAAGGGTTATATATTAAAATATGAAGCATTCATATGGAAAGGAAATTAGTTAGAGAAAGCTAACATCTTAAAAGTGATTTTTTAATTATTATCCTTTAATGAGCCCAGATCATGTAATCAATATTAAGTAAAAGCTAGATATGGTCTCTGAGTTTACAAACTAAATCATGAACCTGACTAATTAAATAGTGAACATTTCCCATTTCAAGTGCAGAGAAATGAAAGCTATATAAAGACCTATATAACTCAACTTATTTTAAAATTGGACTTCTTGTTATAGGAAATAGCCTTAAAAGATTACAAAAGATGATAAATGTATAAAGGATATACATGTATGAGGTTATCATGTGGTCTGCCTAATTCTATATTGGGTCTGTGTGAACTGGCCTTGACTTTCAGACTTGCCGAAGGGACCCTTAGGTAATTAGTGCCATAAAGTTTGAGTGTAATCTCTCTCATCAAACCAGGCCATGTTAGATCTTGAACATCTGGTTTAATGTCCTCATTTTACAGATAAGAAAACAGAGACTCGAGTGTTTAAAGAATTTACACAAAGTCTCATAGCTAGAGATTAGCAAATCGGGGCCCCGCAAGGCCCCACCCAATGCCCTTTCCAATACAGCTATTGACATCTATGCATAAGGGGATTAGTTACTTATTCATGTTATAATATGGGTTATTTCTGTTATGCTTTTGACATTAAGGGTGCATTAGATGGACATTTCCAAGCCTCATTGTTCACTGAAGTAAGTTTCTTGTGTTAATACCAATAAAATGTCTGCACTCAACAGGCCATAATGCTGATTTAAGGAAACAAGACGTTATTCTGGGTGTCCTGAACACACAGAAATGATTCCCTTTTTCAGGACTGTTGACAAGAAATGGCAGATGGGGCATTGGAATCTGTTTTCTTCTTTGGAAATCGAGGGGGTAGATTAAATATTCTCCAGTTCTCTGACTCTAAATGTCTATGCATCTGAGATGCCAGATTCATTAGAAGTAGAGAATGATACCAGGTCCTCTGCTTGTAACAAGGAGAGGTCGTTGGATTCCATTGAATTTTAATGACTGTAGAAAGAGATGGATGCCATTGCTTCATTTTGCATTAGATAGATGCTATATACAGATCACCAAGGAAATGACTATTTAGAAGCTTAATGCACACTTATTTCTTAGGTTGTCTCGTGCTGCTGATGTCTGAAGATGCAAATTTTCTTTGTAAAATTGGGAGTGAGAGTAGTGGTACCAAGTCCAACTAAACTTCACTGGGTTATGGATGGGGGAAATTATGTTTCATTTGATGACTGCAGTGATGCCAAAAGAAACCTGAAAGACAAATGCCTGCCTTAAATATTGAGACAGAGATAGATGGACTAAAAGAAGCACTATTGGAAAACCACAGCAACCCTTTAGTGGCTGGGAATTTTATTCTTTCTCTAGATTTGATTCATCTTTCCACTCCAGTGCCAATTTTGCCCACAGATTCATTTTCTGTTTCTAAGGAATTGAAAATGTTGGTTGCTTAACATGAAGGTGCATAATCATGGGAACTCATTCACGCATTCATTCATTCAGGACTTTTGGGGGCAACTTCTGCTTTGTGGGAGGTGTGTGAGGGGTTATCATGACAAACATTATGGTTGATTTTTATATCATACCCTATATGTCACACACTTCATTTAATTTTTGCTACAACTCTATGTTGTATTATTATCCCCATTTTACAGATGAGGAAGGGAGACAGAGTGAGCAGCTTGTCAAAGTCTCATTGTATTATTCATGGTTCCCCCCCCCCCCCGCCCCGCCCCGGCCACACACATCTTACGATGTTTTGACATCTTAAAAATCTTGCTGGCTAGATGGGCTCCACACTGGGCATGGAGCCTACTTAAAAAAAGAAAAAAAGAAAAAAAATCTTGCAGGCTAGGGAGACACTGGCCCTTCAGGGAAAGCCAGCTCTTCTTATAGATAGTCAAAGCTCAGCCAGGAGCATGCCTTTCATGTGTGAACCAACCAGTCCCAAGTCTATCCTCCCAACCACCTCCCTGTCTAAATCTCACACACCAAACCAGTATTTCTACTGCCCTAAATCATCCCAGGGCAGGGACCAGGCAACCAGAGAACCCCTTAAAGCCCCAAACCTACTGGAATTATTCAAATTAGCCAATCCTAAACTAGTTATTCTGCTCTGCCTTGCCTTTCCCACAGAAACCCAAATCAAAGCTCTGATCTAGGCTTTTCCCTCCTTCCTGCTTCTGCCTCCTGACTGGATATGGTGCTTCCTCAGTGGTCCTCTGAGGTGTGCCATGACTCTTGTTTCTTTCAATGGCATCGACCTCTCCATGTGGTCACTCAGTTACTCTTGTAAATTAAGACCCAGGTACAATTTATCATAAAGCTGGTAAGGAGGATGTGGGGTGGGGCACTTGGGACTCAACAAGCTGAGTGGCTCCAGAGTCTGTGCTTTTAACATATGAGTTATGCTGACAGAGATAAGATACTCCCTTTAAAGGGCTCTCAGTCCTGTGGGAAAACCGAGTCAGAAGCAAATAATTATAAAGTAATATGTAAATGCAATCATGAAGATATCATTGTTATGGCTAACTCACTCAATAGTATCGTCAATGAGAAAAAAATATGTACCTTGGATTGTGTTTGTGTGGACTTGCCGTTGGTTCCATTCAACACATATTTAAGCACCTCCTGTGTGCGGGCGCGTTCTCAGTTACCGAAGATACATAAAGGGGCTGCCATAGAACACACTTTGAGTAGCAGAGTGGAGGATGTGGACACCTAAACAAAGAATCATACTACTGTTTGTGCCTTAGATGCAACAAATAGAAGAATGGCAATGGGAGCTCATGGGTGGGGTAGTCTACTGTGCTCCCAAGAGGAAGCTGGGGCAGGTGAGCAGTAAAATTACTGTGAAAAATTAGAAATTTGGAAAGTTTGTGCAAGAGGTCACAAGGCAGGGGGTGGGGACAAAGAGTCTGGAGTCTCATTTACTTAGAGGGAACAGAATTAATCAGGATTTTGAGACATGTCATCATGCCAGTCTGATGGATTTGGTTTGTGTCTTTTAAACTCTGGTTGTATTGAACATCAGAAATGAGACTGCATTGTATTTAGAATTTCAAGCCAGGATCACAGACCTTACTGTATAGTGGTGAGGAGCAGGTCAGAGTAGTAAAAAGAGTGCCAATTTTTGGAATTTAATAGGTCTGAGTTCAAATTTGGAACTTCTAACTCACTAGCTATGTGATTTGTGGTAAGTTACTTAACCTCTCTGAAGTTCAATGGGAGTAATTTTACCTACCTAAGCTGTGCAAAATGCCTAGTACAGTTAAGAAATGAAAATTTTCTTCTGTGTTCTGGACCCCTCTTGTCCAAAGGGGTCTACTTATTTAGTCAAAAGAAATGCAGGTGTGTATAACCCCAAGAAGGTTACATGAATAGCACAAAGGCTACGGTAACCAGACTCCACATAGGCTTTTGTTATCAGCCACTGCAATATGAGAGTGATAAAATAAGGGGGACCAATTTCCTGTTTTCCTTATTCCCTGGAACAACATCTGAGCATTCTTCCTTTCTTGGTTGAGTCTTAAGCATGAGGAGGTGTGTGAATTCTTGAACTACCAGAGGCTGGGGCATACTGGTGTAGTATTACTCATGTAAATCAAGGATGATACATGAAAACCAGAATGAGGATTACTGTCAGTAACTTACCTTCATTTCCCAGTTAGTGTTTTTCATTTGCTCTTTGTCAGCAAATGAGTAGCCCCCTCCCCCCCACCTTGTCTTCTGTGTCTTCCTCCTCAGTTGCTGGAACAGATTTACCATTTTATGAGTGTTTACTATGGGATATGCTGTTTGGGGGCACTCGGTATATCACACATATCTCAACGGCTTTGGTTCTAAGCTTGCTAATGCTAACTCATGTTTGATCTCAGCTCCTCTGGGCTTCCATCCTGTCAGTATTATGAACTGGATTGATCACTGGTTAATCTTTCCCTCCAATGCGACCCATTCCTACAGCATCCATTCATCATTTGAACCCATGTTATAGACCCACAGAAGTTGATTCACTGTGAATAAGTAGAGTGAATTCAACGACATGTCTCTTGATACCACCTTAAGCGTTCAACAAGGAAAAATCTGGAGTCAGACTGTCTAAATTCTATTCTGACTCCTTCACGTGCTAGTCTGGTGACTTTGAGATAAGTAATTTAATTTCTACAGACTTGAGTCTCTTCAACCGTGATAGTACCAACTTTAGAGACTTGTGGTAATTAAATGAGATACTATTTAGCCTAGTTCCTGGTATGTAATAAGTACTCCAAAGATATTAGTTATTATTTTTATTGACAAAGACAACCCAACGAAATTAAGTTATCCTGTGCTATCCAATTTAGCAGTCACTAACCACATGTAGTTATTTAAATTTAAATTTATTGAATTTTAAAAAATCAGTTCCTTAGTTGCACCGGCCACCTTTGAAGTGTTCAGCGGTCAAAGATGGCTACCAGTATCGGATTGTGCAGCTGCAGAACATTTCTCCATTTCACAGAAAGTTCTGCTGGACTGTGCCGATAACGACATTGCTATTGAACTCGAGACATACCATAAAAGAAACATGTGAAATGCACCACAGACTTAAAACCAAACCTCATCTGTGGATTCTATGGGGGCTCTGAACGCAGAGAAATATCCCCAATACCCACCTACAGCATGTGTAAGCCTTTTGAAACAATTAGAGCATACACTGTTCCTTTTCACATTGTTTTGTGGTTGTTTCTCCCTGCCCCCTCCTCCATTTTCAATATCTTTCTGATGGAGTTACGTTCCATATGTAATATTGTTACAGGTGCAAAATTGTTCCTTTCAGTCCTGAATGCAGTTGCACATGTGCAACAATAGCTCTGAAGGCCAGCTCTCTATTACTGGGGATCCAGGCCTCTCTCACAGTCTGTGGGTCAACAGCGTTCTTCTTTGCTTGCTAATGCTTTATTGTCTCTTAGTATACATTGGAATAATAATGGTAATTTATGCAGATATTTTGTATGCATAGCAAATAATGAGAAACACCTGCAGAAATTTCCCTCCTTCTCTGAGTTCAGCAACTAATTATATTTTTAAATAATGGCTACCATTGAACACAATTATCCAAATCACTTTAAGTAATGGAATCTTTTTAAGGTGTTTTTGAAAATTTTAGCACAGTTTTTAAACACTCATTTTTATCTAGAAGATGGGAGGAAAAAAAGGCTAGTGGGCGGCTTACCCAAAAAACGTTTTCTGCCAAGAATGGATCAGCCCAGGATTTTCCTCTGGGCCCTGGTCTGGCTCCCAAGGCTATGACCAGCTGATGAAAACCAGGTTTTCTGTAGAGTTCACCTTGCTGATTTTGGCGGCTTGCTCTTCCTTCCCTTCTCCCTTTCTTAATGCAATGTAAAAAATAATCAGATTACCTCTAAAAATTCTCTTTTAAAAAGCACAAATTGCCACACGATTTTCCCTTTTGTCAATCTAATAGTTTGAGTGGGAAAAAACACTGGTTGGGAAGTCAGAAGACCAGTTTGTTTTGCCCTTCTGAGTCTCAATTTCCTCTTCCACGCGTTGGGAAGGTTGAGACAGATGATTTCCTAAAGGCTTTCCACAAGCCCATGATAGCCAACGGCCTCTGAACCCTAGCCGTCAGGGATGGAGCTCACAAAAGAGAATCTGAAAAATAGAAGTGTTTGGCCAAGAGCAAGACCAGTAAGAAGTATATATTTCCACCCTATATCTATATTTCAATTAGAGCAGGGTTCCAGAAACTTTGTGATATATATACCTATGTGATTTGGGGTTGAACATAGAACAATTTGGGAAATTTACATCTTCTTGGACACTTGTCCTCATTGCTATCATGTGTGGATGTGATCAGTAACACCTAACATTTCTTTTGGTTTTGGTTTTGTGTCCCCCCGCCAACATTTCTAACCCATTTTCTACATGCCTATAAGGAGTTACTGGTCTTTAGGAGGGAAAATCAACTCATGCCAAGATCATACCTTTTCTTTCAGATTTTGGGTTCATTTGGCCAACTGAAATTTATAGAGTGCCTCTTAGAAAATGCCTCAGTTACAGGAATTTCTGACCTCAAGGTGTTTACAATCAGAAGATGGAAACAAGTTAAGTACCAAACAGATTTAAAGTAAAATGGTGAAAATAAAACAGTGCATCATGAGAGCATAGATGGTAGAGTTATTCCCTATGATATGGCAAATTAAGGGGAAATCTCTCGGCAGAGGTGGTATTGACCAGGAACGAAGTCGGGAAGCTAGTGAGTCCCAGATGCTGGTCCGGGCACTAGCACTACTCTATACTGAAGTTTAACCGATCTAATTGATGAAAGCATAAAGGAGAAAAATAAGGAAAGCGGAGTAATTGTTTTTTAAAGCTAAACATAGCCAATGAAAAGGATGTCCTTTTTATATTTTGAGATTATGTTCTACCTATTCCTTTGTTGTTAAGGTAGCTTTTCTTTTATAAATGAAAGCATCTATGGTTATTTTTAGATTTTAAAAAAAAAACTTCTTTGGCAAAATAAAAAAATCTACGTCATCCCCAAATCTTGAATACTGTGTTTACTGGATCTTTAAATCTAAAATCTGGAAGCCTCTGTGTTATACTTCCTTCCATGTCCTTTTTTGTTTTGCAAACTTCCAAGGGCTTCTGTGTTCTTCTAAGAGAAGGAAGATGAAAAGCCAAATGGAGTTTTATTCTGTAGTTTTCCTGTGCTGATGAATTACACTGCTAATCTCAGAGACAGAGACAGACAGCAAGCAAGAACAGGGAGAGATTGAGAGTTTGAAGGTACATAGCCTATAAAAACCAGTTGATAATGATTTAAAAATATATGTCCACAAGAGCTAATAATTGCACATTTGTAGGGCAAGATTTTCATGATCATTATTTCATTTAATTTTATATTATTATAGTGAACAAAAAGGCAACAAGAAAAGTCTAGGGAAGGAAATCCTAGGCAGTAACTCTCCCCCCCCCGCCCCCCCCACCCCCCAACTCACACCAGCCCCAAGAGAGCATAACAAAGGAGGTGTGAATGGGGCACTTCCATCCCCAGTGAGGACAGAAAGGGGTAGCAAGAGTCACTGTGGGAAACACAATTTACCAAAAAAAAAAAAAAAAAAAAGTCACTATGTGAAGAAAGTCATTCTTTTCAGTGTTGGAATTCCAGCTAAAAATTCAATTGATGCTAATCCTGTTTCCTGAATATATAATCTTTCTGTGTTATGGGAGCTGCTTATATGACTCACATTGCTGGTGGATAGTTAAAAATGAGCTGCCTGTGTGCTTCTGCACAGAATGGAGGATGGTCAGTGAAAAACGTGGAGGTGGCCTGTGGTGTCCTTGCGCTGCCTCAGCAACCGAGGGAAGACACTTGTTACTTGGTGGCGGAGCCTGGGGCGGGCAGGGGAGGGGAAGGAAGGAGGCATTCACTTGGAATCAGAAGAGTAAGTGACATGGTATTACTCATTATATGATCTCTGGGCTCTCCCTTCTTGGCAACTAGCTCTCTTTTGACCAACCTCCCCAGGACACCCAGAACTAGTGAACATTTCCATCCTGAACCTCAGTTCCCATGTTAAACTTCTACATAAATAAACTCTGTGGTGAGCGAGAGGGACCGCGGCTTGAAAATGGCTTGACAAATACGAATGCTTTCATTCTTTAAAAAGGATCCTTAGAGTAGAATTGAAAGATGGCATTTTTATTACTCAAGATTTTGAAGTGTGCTAAAAAAACATCGCATCCATCTTGACTGGATGGCTGCAATCCTTCGTAGATGTTTATGGTCATATGACCGCAAGAGTAGCTTCTTGTCTCTGTTACTAACAACATTTTACTTTTACATTAAACATGATCTTAAGGAAAAAAATCTACTTAAGGGACATCTCTTGGCTGTTGCTGTTCTGAACATAGTTTAACACCGAAAGAAAGCATTTGTGGGCTGTTTATAGTTGCTGTGTCAGAGAATGCTCTTTATCACAGTAATTTGGAGAATGTAAGATGGTGGCCCCTGGGAAAATTTGACTCAAAATAAATCTTTGAGAGCATATATCAAAGGTGCTTGGAAAGACTATCTCTGAACAACTGGTTAAGTGTCAGATTTTTTTCCCCCTCAGATGAACTTTGAGGATAAAATGCCTGAAAGAACAAGCATAGTCTAGATTTAATTCTACACTAGTGATGTTCCCTCAGGAGATAATGAATAGTGAATAGTGAAGTTCTAACTCCATTTCCAGAGCTTTCAGTGAAAGGCTAAACTGTCTTTTTTTCCAATATCCACATTAGCATCTTCAAAACTACCCTAAAATATGGACACTATGCCCCCAAAGAGATTTTTTCCCTCCTAATACTGCCTATAATAAGCATCAGACTGCTTGGCTGTTCTTTCTCAATAAATTCCAAAGCTTGCACCTGGCTGAAAATAGGTAACAAAGGCCTGGGGGACCTGGGAAGGACTCCAAATATTATCTGCAAAGCAAATTAATACTGTATGTTTCATAGTAATCCGTTTTAATGTGGCAAGAGATTCCCCCCAAATCGCAGTACTTAAGCATTGCCACAAGAGGGAACCATTGTTTAAATGTTGGAAGGATTGGGTCTTAAGGGATTCATCCAGCTCAAATCTCTCTTTAATATAAGAACCTGGTCCAAAGGGTTGAACAAAAAAGTAAAGGGACAGATACAATCATCGATGCAATTCTGTTTTTGAGACCTGAAGTATCTCAGCTTTTAAACATTCAAATAATCAAAGGGACTCCCAGGGCGGTAACCTGGTTAACAGAAACCCAAGTCCAGAGTCAAGCACCTGATAGAAATTCATGTAATCCAGAAAGCACTGACGAGTCTTTATTTTTACTACGAACAAGGCAAACTTTTTTGGATGCAAACAGAGAATATCGGAATATAAGGACACAAAGACAAATCCAAACCTTTAGCTCCAAGTGTTGTGTATTAAATAGCAAATAATAACCACGATGGATAACTAGAAAAGGGGAACATATGTTGTAAAGAATTCTTGCTTACGGCCTTTTGAACCAGCACAATTGTGAAATCCAGATTAATGTGATAAAAGACATATAGAATGGCCTCTTGGAGTTCGCATGGCCCCAGGCTGGCACTGGTCCAGTTTCTGCACCAACAGAACTGCAAAACAAACTGGAAAATATTTGATGCCAGTAGGGCTCTTATAGGAAAACAGATGACAGCTGAGATTATTAATCTTGACAGTTTCCTGATTTATTAGGACGTTGTCATCCTCTTCTTTTGTATAATTTGGCAAATGATCACAGTGTTAGACTTGGTGGAGGCAGAGCTAAGGGTTTCCCCCTCTAACAGTGGCAGCAGGTATAAAACATTAGGGCTTGGGTTGAGGCAAGACGTGGATGAAATGAATTTTCCATTACATACCGTCATTCGAGGAACACTCAATCGGTGTTTCCTAATGACTGTCAACCTAGATATAGCTATGTAACTAAAATGCATGAATTATCTCAGAGAAATAAACCTGTTTATTTGGTAAATCTGAAGCAAGGGTGACTAAATTTAAAACCAAGGTCTCTGGCAGTCAGGAATTATTATTGTTTACCAGGCAGGCAAGGAAAAACAAAGACAACAATTAGAAAATAGTAGTCATCTTTAAAAGCCATTCTTCTAAATTGTGATACTCTGCAAAACAAAACGGTATGGAATTTCTCACTCTGAATCATTCATGCGAAATCACCAGAACAATCTTGGGTGACTTCATAATAGACTCAAAATTAGAAAGCATTGGCATATTTTATTAGTGATCTCCTTCGCCAAGATATCTTTACATTCTGTTTTTCATAATACCTTGCATTTAAAATAACTGCAACAGAAATTAAGCCTCAATAAAATACATCACAATTATAGATATTTCCAACTAAACGATGTTATCCTCACGACAGTTTTATCAAAATATAAAATCCCAAACTTGAAATGCTATAATTGAACACTTTTTTTATTAAGAAAAGCCATGTCTGCACCTATGTTTCAAGACTGACATATTGTGCAATAAACAGCAATCAGCCTAAAGATGCTATATTAAACAAACCAAGTTTTGTTTTGCTAAACTAAGCAAAATTAGTTGAATGCCCTAAGTAATAGTTGCTGGTATTTTTTTTTTCTAAATTATTTCTCCACTTGTTTTTGTGTCTATGCATAAATTAAAAATCTGCTGAAATTTATTATTCATCTGAGATGTAATTAATATGCAAAATTATGCAAATTAAGATGCAATTAGGCTTCAATTCTCTAGTGGAATTTTCCATTATAATTTAATACAAAGTAATAGAGTAATTGGTGTCACGTGTAATTACGGTTACTCACGTGTACTTGCAGACGTGCAAATGATGTGGTATATGTTAGTTATCCTATGCAAATGGTTCATGCAATCTCTTCATACTTGGGAATGAAGTAAACAAAGATGGATCTTCAAAAAAAAGGGGAGAGGGACCCCTCTTTCTTCTCATGTGCTACCATTTTGAAGAACTATGTGAATAATTGTAACTAATTTCCCTGCATTTATTTCTAAGAATTTTTAACTTGGTATTATGCAGTGTATTGTTTATTACTTTAGAGAAATTATTTCCAGTAAAAATGAATCTTTAAACAGAGACCTAATAGCGATTCAGATGCCACATGGGTGAATAATCCAGGACGAGAGCCGGCAAACCAAAGCACTGTTGAACCCGGCAGATACTGTTTTTGCATCAGGCTGAAAAGGTCTTGTCTTTAAAAGAAATAACATAGCCCGCTTTGCCAAAGAAATCATTGTAACAATGTTGTCTTATTTCCTGATTACAAAGTTGATCAAATTTGCTTCCCGGTCTCTTCAGAAGCCAGGCAGTTTGATTTTTCCAAACCAAAATTTCTTCCCTCCTACTTTTCAGAATTCTAGGAGAATTCTATGTCATTTCTTTCTGAATGAATAAAGCACTGAGCAAATTAAACTATATAATTCTCTCCGTCACTAACTCTGCCATTTGGTTCAAGGGACTCAGCCGCTAACTACGGAGTGTCTCCTTGTGTCTCCCTGGAGAAATGAAAAGAACGAGTCTCCCATGTGCTTGTCCTGAGCCTGGAGCTGCAGCTTATAATTTCTCCATGAGAAATGATTACCGCTTGTTTTAAAACACCCATGCTGTGTTGAATCCTGCACAGAAAACATTATGATCTCGACACTTTCCTTCTCGTAACTGAAGCACACACTTTAAGACGAGTATTTTATATTCTCAGCTCCAATTAACCTGAAGTGTTTCTTTTCCCTATGTCTCCCCCTCACCCTTACCCCCTTCACCTGAGCCTGTGCCTCTATCCTTTTGTAACAGATTTTTCTGAGGGGGGAGGGGATATGTGATATACTTGGTTGCAATTAATAAGAGTGGGCACCGAAAGAGGCAAACAGGCTTGCTATGGAACAGCAGATAAAGAGCTTCTCTCTTTCCCCACTGCCTTCCCACTTCTTATCCCTTTTCCTCCACCTCCTCTGGCTGGTTATTTGAGAAAACAGACATGGATAAGAGAAAATAAGCACTACCGTTAGTCTCTCATGCTGCACCCTTTCAAAGGCCCACCCATCCATCCATATGTGGCTTTCCCATTCATTCCGATAATAATACCAATTACTATGCAGGCAGGGCAATTCTTACTCACATTTGCAGCTCACTGTGGACATTTATGCTGCACTCTGAGCAACACTCCTATCTTCAACAACATCGATTATACAGCCGCTGTACAATCATTGTAAATGAATATACAATGCCCCTGTTCAGCTTGTGGAAACATTTGTAACCATGGAAGGTGGGCTAGGAGAGGGGTGGCCCTTCCTCCGCCTGATTTCTCTCCAGCACTGCCTCATTCTCCAAGACCTGATATGCCCCGGGCTTGGCAGGGGAAAGGGGCCGAACTGATATAATTTAAGAACCAAAAAGCCGAAGCAGTGTTGTTTTTCTCTCAGAAGAGGGACTTTGGGATTCAGGTGCAATGGACAAATGGGGCCCCAGGACCTCGGCATCACAAACAATGGCTCTTCTGGGACTTGCTATGGCCAGACGTCCTAGGTCAGATGGAACAACTGGGACTCAAGCCATCTAAGACCTCCCAGTCAGAATGTCTGACTTAGGCAAATGTTGTCTCTACTATTTCCTCTCTTCCCAGATAAAGTTTTTCTTTCTGTTCTTGCCTTCAACAAGTTACGTTTGTGGTCAAAACCAATGTTACGGGTAAGGGCACCTGGCAGGCTAAGTTGGTAGAGCATGCGATTCTTGATCTTGGGGTCATGTGTTTGAACCCCACGTTGGGCATAGAGATTTTTTTTTTTTTAAGATTTTTTATTTATTTGACACAGAGAGAGAAGCACAAGCAGGGGGAGTGGCAGGCAGAGGGAGAGGGAGAAGCAGGCTCCCTGAAGAACAGGGGAAACCCGATGTGGGACTCGATCCCAGGACCCCAGGATCATGACCTGAGCCAAAGGCAGTCTCTTGACCAACTGAGCCACCCAGGCACCCCCTGGAGATTACTTTAAACAATCCCAATATTATGGGTCTTTTATTTTTACTTTTCTAAGGAACTTTATTGATTCAGTCTGCTCTTCCCAAAGAGACCTAATCAGTGAACCCTTTTTTGCTCCTTCGTTTCTCCAAGTTTGTCTCTTCCAACCCTCAGAGACTCTGACCCACTGAATTGACATAACCATGACATTCTACACATGACCATCCATTCACCTAGATACTGTCACATGCAATCAATACAACTCAGATTACACCTACTTTCTAGATCAAAAGATTAATGTTTTAAGGAAGGCCATACAAGTAATTCAAGATAGAACTCAGACTCAAGTAGTAATGCTAGCTTTTCCCCTGTGTTTAGATTTTATTTACCTTTATTTATCAAACACTCTCCTATAAGCTTTGCAAAAGACTCTATTGGCTGAAATTTAGTACACTTTTTTTTTTTTTTTTACATTTTAATATGTGGGGAAATATCTTACAATCAATGCCACTTTGACAGCCACTCTCAGCCAAACAACAGTTATTGTGTGGCTGCCAATGTCTGTAGATGCACAAAATTTTTTTGTTATTCCTGGTGAATGACTAAAAACTGAAATCCTTTGAATGTTTAGCCAACAATCTTTAACTTAAGGACCATTTAAAAAAAATAACACACACCTTTCCATTGTCTGAAAATTCTGCATTTGACATCTTCTGGCTAGATCAAATTCTCTGGTGTCAGCAACTTGGAAGAAATTTCTGGAGACAATGATGGAGTGCTCTTTTAAGAAATGCTACATCACTAACCTTAATAGCAGCAAGGATGACACTTTGTGGAAAAAAGCACAAAGTTGAAAGCTAATTCTTAGTTGTCAGCCTCATAATGTGGAGGGTTTAAGAAGACTGAACCTGATTATTTCACTTATATTTCCTTTATATATGTGCCCTTTATATATGGATAAGTGATAAAAATTGATGTCAAAATAACTCTGAAAGAGCTCCTTCAATAATTATAAAACAACAATTCTAAGTGATAAGAAGACATTGTGTCATAGGTTAATTAGCCATCTTTTCTTTCTTGGAGACATGTAAAATAATGTTCATCCTACATTCAGTAGTGTCTTAGAAACAAAGAAATATATTAGTAACTCATTTGATCCTTGTAGACATCCTATGCGATTAGTGCTATTGGTCTTATTTTCTAGTTTTTTTTTTTTTTAGCTTTTTATTTATTTATTTGACAGAAAGAGAGATAGCGAGAGAGGGAAAACAAGACGGGGGACTGGGTGAGGGAGAAGCAGGCTTCCCGGTGAGCGGGGAGCCCGACGAGGGGCTCAATCCATCCTAGGACCCTGGGATCAGGACCCAAGCCAAAGGCAGATGCTTAATGACTGAGCCACCCAGGCACCCCTATAGTTTAAAGATACAAGGTGCAGAAGTAACTTGGCCAAGGTTCCATATGTCATAAGTGATTAAACATGGATTTGCAACCAGGAAATTTGGCTGGGGAATTCACGCTTAATCTGGGCTAAATCTGATTTATAGATAGGGTTTGTTATGTTTAAATGTTGATTTTTTTAAAAAGTCATTAGCTTTTGGTTTTGTTGCAAACGTTTAAAATTGGGAAACTTTAAAGAATTTGAATTTCCAGCTTTTTAGAAAAATCAAATCTAGCAATACTGGGTGTCTATTCTCACCTGATAAGAATCAGCTTGAGGGATTTGCTACTTCCCCTATGGAACTGCATGCTCTCTTATCTCTACCTTGCCTGCTCCATTCATTCTCTTCCCTGCTTCTTCCCTGTGCAGATTTGATGTTGTGACTTCAGCTCTGCTGTTGTGTTAAAACTGGGGACATCCTCAGGAGAACTCTCTTGCGAAGCACTGTCCCCACCCCTATCTCCCCGTTTCCCACCCATATTGTACATAGCACAAGTGAAATCAGGCCAAAACAGGTTGAAACACCTCTGGCCCAATGTCGTAAAACAGAAATCTTTGTGTTTGGCCATGGTTTTAGGCAGTGTTTGATCAGAAGCAAATTGACTCAGAGTGATATCCAATAAGGAGCTTATCATAGGGATTTTACCGTGTAAAATTCTGGTGACTGGTAAGACAGTTTATGTAGGGCTATTGCTTTTTGCCAGGCTATTGCCTGGCATAAGCAGAGCTGACACGGGAAAAGGAAAGATGGTTGCGAAACGGGTGAGGGCAAGTGCCAGTTGGAATCCATGTGGACAAGGCAGAACCCACGCAGGTGTCACATCACCTCTAAGCCTCTGACTTTGTTAATGTGAGTCACCTGCAGAAGAAGCTGCCAGCCCATTATTGTGGAAGTAGACAGGTTCTTCGCCAGGAGTCAGAGAAGCCAAAGGAGGAGACCTGGTGGGAGGTGGTAGAGAATGGGCTGGGTTACTGCTGCCCACCAACCAGGTGAGAACCCATACCAGCTTTCTGGCATGACCACGGCTGCATCTTCACTGTCACCTTCCCCGCTTCATGGAAATTTCTGATGGCCAACAGTGGTCTGGAGCCATAAAGGGAGGGGGGTTCTGGGGAATGTAGTTCTAGCTTAGCTAAGTTAACACAGCACAAAACCACAATAGCCCAAAGTCAAGAAATCTAAACCCTCACAAAGCTGCCGCCTAAACAGATTCAGGCTCCCATCTTTGAGGGACCAGAAGGATGAGAAACCTGCCAGGAATCCATAGCACTTGGGTCATGAGATATCTTCAACCATGGTGCTGCCTTGTCTGCCATTCCTACTTAAGGCCTAAAAGACTCATTTTGCAAATCCCACTTCCATCTTGGCTGTCACAAACAAGTCTCTCTTCTTCCTGGATCAGTTCTACCTTAATCTAAAATTCCAGTGCTCTGTCACCCTGGCTCATGTGAATTCCCCCCTTTGGGGTAAGGATGCTTCCATCCACACGGCAGCAATTCTAATATTGCTGTTGACACAGTTTGTTCTGTTCTCAGGCCCAGGTCTAGTTTCAAGAATCTCTGACAGAAAGAACTGCAGAATCTGGGGTTATACATAGCACAGGCCTTAGGAAATCCTGCCCATTGTCTGATGACCAACATTCACTGACTCTGATACTGCTGATCAGTGGTGGCTTACAGGGCAGGCAGGAAACAGAAGTGCCTTTCCTTGGGGGTAACACTCATCTATCATGGCCCACACTGCCTTATGACTGGGATCCCATTTTTACAGCTGCCTAGTTGCCCTCATATGCACAGCTAGCCCATCTCAAGCAAGTTCACAAAGTCCGTGTTAGATGACATTTCCAACTTCACCTTTACACTGTGCTCAATCCTGGCCCAAGTCAACAGCCAGGACCCACCTCTACACTTATGAAAAAATTCACTTTAGGGATCCTGAGTGTCTTCTGCTGCTGACCAACCTCGTTTGGGCCATCTTGATGCATCAGCCATTCTAATAACCTTGAACCCTAAGAGGAAGGACATTTCAATCTTTTCTTTTCAGAGTCTCATTGACCCCTTATACAACTGCTCACTAAAATGGTTCTGGTGCCAGTTCCAACATGGGGGGACGGTTTCCCTCACACCACCCAAGCATTTCCCTGACACCAGCTTGGTGTCCTACAGTTTAACTGAATTCACCTCAATTCTGACACTACCTGGAGATAGCATAAAATCCCCCACATTAAAGGGTCCTATAGGAATCCCTGCCCCCCCCTTCAGATGCCAGCTGCAAGCCCAGGTTGTTACCTATGCTTCTGACCAACTGGCTACAAATTAGAGATTCCAAAGATTCTCTCGTCACTTAGGAAATTCCAAGGATTTTAGGAACTCTGTGCCAGAAATGGGGATGCAGACCAAATATATATTTCTTATTACAAATCAAAATACCAGACCCACCCCTTATCAGTCTACTATATTAAGTATTATGGAGTACAGAGCAGTTTCAAGCTTTAAAAATTGTCCTATTATACTCAGTCTTAGCCCAGGTTCCTGCTAATGTAATATGAGGAAACAAGAATGGGCGGTAGGCAGAGTGAAACAGGAAAGGTGGAAAAGCTAAGACAAGGATGCATGAACAAGCTGGTGTCTACTATGTGACTGTTGCTCATCCCATGGGACTTTCTGAGGAGCCTAATGGAATGCATTTCGGACCTATATTCCTGGGAAATGAAAGAGGAAATAATTTGTCTATTAATCCCTTACTTCATTTTCACTTCTGGGTTACGAGTGGGATCCTGTAGGTATCATATGCTACAGCATCAGAGAATCCAAGGCACAGTGAACAGTCTATGACAAAGCCCCAAAGTGAGGTTGCATCTGAGTGAAGCTGATCAAAGCCCACGTGGGACTGGTTACTGCAGCAGTGGCTGGAGAAAGAAATCTGGCTGAACAGAATTAAGTGGGCCACAAGACGGACCCGGTAATGTCCATCCTTGCAATACTTAGATTCACTCATGCCGTCCATTCAGGCCATGTCCCCTGGCCTGGTTATGGAAGACAATGGTCTTCCTAAAATTTAAGGAGACTTATTCATTTTTACTGGAAAGGGTATACCAAGACATCAGATTTTTACAGAGAATGCATCAGGCTTTCCTTTGTGATATTCCCACTGAATTATATAGTAATAAAGCACCAATATCTGGTCATTTTTTTCTTTCTGGGCATATGAGAGTTAAAGTTTCCCAGTCTTTTTGCAGTAAGACAGGACTATGTGACTACTAATGGCCAATGAAACATAAGCAGAACTAACATGTGTCCCTCTGAAATGGAGGCAGGAAACAAGCCCCTACATAATTTTCCAGTCTCTTCCCTCTCTCCTTGAGTAGAAAGCATGGAGGCTATTTGTTGAGATGACAGAAAAACAGTCTGGATCTTTGAATCATCACACGTAAGACAGCTGCCTGGAAGCATCACCAGCATATAACAGACTTTGCAGGAGCAAGTAATAAACCTTATCTGTTTAGCTGCTGAGATTTTGGGACTGTGTATTCTAATATCATCACATATTCTGTCTAAAACACGCTTGAACATTTGCACATTTCTTGTGCATTGTGATCAAAAGTCAGGAGAATGGGTTATATATTAATGTTGTAAATTATTTGTAATATGCTGTAAGTTGAATTGATGCTTAGGAGTAATTAAAATCCTAAGTGAGGGAATGTATTAACATTCAGAGCTGATAGAAAACTTTCTAACATCTGTCAAGTCAGAACTCCTCATTGGAATTGTGAAGTCTTGGTTAAGATCCTAATACCTGCCACAGTGATATGTGTCTTAGTGAGTTTTCTGAACACCTAATGTGTTCATAGGCATGGAATTTCCAAATATCTCTTCACTTTTTGTTCCATACTAAATGCATCTGTATCATGGTCCATTACAACCTCATTCCTTAATCAAATTACACATATTTTCCTAGGGATAAAGTTTTGAATTGCAGAGCCTTTTCAAAGGCCAAATTTGCAATGATGCTACCATAATTCATTGTTATGTCTTAGCATTGTAGTAGATAAATAGTTGATGTTTGTTGAATTAAGTCAAATTGAACTGACATGAATTGAAGGAGGAGGAAGATGATATGATCATTGTGCTGGGGACTTTATATCTGTTATGAGGTGGCTAATATTATCCCCTTTTTGCAGATGAGGAAATTAAGGTTTACAGAGATTGGGTAAATTGCCAAATGTCATACTAACTGTAGTCTACATTGAAGTCTGTGAATTCTAAGTTCTGAGATAAAGCCGACCTTCCTTCTACAATATCATCATGCTACCTTGAATTGAAACAAATGTAAATTGAATCAAAGTGAATTGCATTGAACTGTATTGAACTGAACTGAAAAATCCATCACAATGTAGAGATGTGGGGCTTAAGACTCCGTAGTACTCATATTATTTATAGTGTATCCTTACCAACACCAATCACTACATGCCTATTTCTGAGAAGTGATTCTTTAAAATATTGAACTCTTAATATGTTTTAAATCTACTTTTATTAATAGAAGTTTTAGCTAACAAAAAAAGTCTTGAATGAAACTCTTGGGTAACTTATGTTGCCATAATCACCCCTACCTCCTTCTTTGCCAGAATGGCTCCTTTGGTCTCAGAGTGCAGGGCACAGGCCTGATAGGCACTGGTTCCTAAGACTTCTGGTCCCATTCAACATGTCCATATGGTGCAAAGCTATCCAGAATGATAATCACACCGGGGATACCCACTAGCGTATCAGCCACCAAGAGAAGCTTTTGAAGAAGCAGGTTCTATCACTGGGTTTTAAGTCACTTCACACTTTGAGCCATCATCCTTCAGGAAAAAGCAACAACTTGCAAGCATGTCATTGTGGAATGCTACTTGTACAGGCCATTTAAAAAAAAACAACAAAAAAAAAACCCCAAACAAACAGATCAGGTTCAACTGCCTCATTTCTCAGAAGAGGAAACAATGTTAATACCTCAAACTGATCTTACAGTTTATACTTTGTATAAAGAGTTTTCACACATGCATTATCTCATCTGTTATGTCGTTCGAGGCCTCAGCCCTAGGAGGTTAAGTAAATTGCTTAAGGTCACATGGTTACTTAGTGACAGAATAAATATGAAGTGTTAGAAACCCGAGATTTGTTATCTGTGTGTTTTTCATTGAGTTACCTTCTTAACAAATACATAGTGTCATACCCAATAGACATTGTACTTAGAACTTTGGGTTGGCATTGCAAAAGAGGGTGTGAAATAGTCAATAAAAGCTGAATTGCCCTCAACTGAAGACCATCTAAAGCAATGAGAAAAAGTTGCCAGGACAGGGTAGAAAGTGACAAGTACCTGTGAGTGGTTCTAATCATTTTCTAGGGGAGTTCATGTGGGAGTGATTACATCTGACTCAGTAAAGAGAAAGGTTTTCAAGGAATTCTAAGAGAGAGGATATTTGAATAAATCTTTAGATTGCTAGAATTTGACTATGCAGACCTAGGGTGCATAAAGCACAGGGACAAGAAGCAGGAAACATGAGACACATGGAAAACAATGAGGTTTCTTACCTTAAATCTCAGCTATATTTTTATATTTTAATGTCTAGAATATCATGAATTATCTTAGAATCAATTTCAAAAAAACTTCCCATCCAGTAGGCTATGAAGTAAGATGTGTATTAAATGAATGATGGACTATTCAATCAGTGGTGTCTCATCAATGAGTTAGGATACCATCACTCACCTTGACAAAATTGAGGGTGAATGGAGAAAAATAGCAGAAACTTAGATTCAAATTTTAAGTTGTGGAGAAATCACAAAAGGCCTTGAATACCAGATTAAAGTTGTTGAGACTTTTTTTACACAGGCAATCAGGATCCAATGAACATTTTTTGAGTAAGAAGTAATAGAATAGGAATAGTGTTTAGGAAATTAAGTTGACAGTAATGTGTGGGTAGACTGAGAGTAGAAAGACAGTAGAAAGGTAGAATACAGAGAAGTGATTAAATGGTTAAGGAGAGAAACAATCTGAACCATTAAAATAGTTACTGAGTAACAAACCACCACAAAATTTAGTGCTTAAAACAACAACCATTTATTTATTCTAAAATTCTACAGACTAGCAGTTTGGGCTGGGCCTATCCAGGCAGTTCTGGTCTTAGCTGGTCTCTAATTGTCACTGTCTTTATTTAAATGAAGCATAGCAACGTGGTTTTGTTTTCAGTTAAGAAATCACCATTTCTATTCTAATGATTCAGTTCTATTCTATTAAGCCTGAAATATTTGCAGTGTTTTATACCATATTTAATAATATCAATTCATGTGGTTTATGACTAAATTTGTCTTTTCCTTCCTTTGTTCAAATTACATTACAATAAACACATCGTACTAGGCTTATAAAGTGGAAAGTATATATCAGTGGAGGCCCATGAAGGATATTCCAACATGTTAAAAAAAATATGTGGTGCCTAAAATATTGAAATTGCTTTGGATACAGAATTTTACTGAACTGCTCATTTGGTGATTTTTTTTTTTTTTTTAGTCTTTCTTATTCCATTGGTATGTCTGGTTTCAAAAGTCTAAAGTCAAAGGGAAACTTTCTAGTATATTTCATGCACTAAGAGGGGCAGAATAAAACAAATTGGGCATCTTAGGAAAATTTCCATTCAAGGTCAACCCAAAGGAAATATGTTTTCTTTCCACATCTACTTCGTAAACATCTATTTCATATAGATATGCCTCTGGTTTTCATCGAGGTGCTTTCGTGAAATTTGAAAATTTACAAAACATATTGTTAGATAGAAATCTCTAGGATTCTATCTATTAGAGTAAATATTCTCACCAGATCATGTAATTTCATTTTCTAAATACTTATGGAATCTGTCCAGGCTCATGGTTACTGCCATTTCTCCAGTTCAGATCTTCATCACTTCTCTTCTGGACAAATGAAGTAGCCTCTTAACTAGCATCCCTGGTTCCAGTTTTTCCTTTGCAATGTATCTTTTTGGACCTCAGAGTATTTCTTTTTTTTTTTTTTTTAAAGATTTTATTTATTTATTCTGACAGAGAGAGACACAGCGAGAGAGGGAACACAAGCAAGGGGAGTGGGAGAGGGAGAAGCAGGCTTCCCACTGAGCAGGGAGCCCAGTGCAGGGCTCAACCTTCCAGGACCCTGGGATCATGACCTGAGCCTAAGGCAGACACTTAACTGACCGAACCACCTAGGTACCCCCAGACCTCAGGGTATTTCTGATGGACTATTAGTCTGGCCAGATGTTCTCTAAAGAAAAATGATCTGTGTTCAAATAAGTTGCAAATGCTATAGGCCATACCCTTCATGTGTGTAGAGCCAAAAACTCAGCACATTGAAAGCTTTGAGTAGTCCTGAGTAACAGGAAGATAGTTAGTAACGTGCTTTTCTCTTCTGCATTACCCATGATCACCATGCTGTTTAATTTATAGTACCTAGTGCTTTAGGCAAAATTAGAATAATTACAGGATAGGAGGAATTTGAAGAGAAAGAGTTAATATTTAACACTGAACTTCCAAAAGGGGACCGTGAACACCAAGACTAGAAAAATTCTTGAAATCCCAGCTTTATTGAGACAGTATGGATTTATAAATTCCAAAAGATCTTTTACATTTCAAAATCCAGACTTCATGGAATCATAGATCACTAAATTTTACAAAAAAAAAAAAAATTGTTGAGAAGTTAATCAGAAAACAGTAGTGTATGAAGAATGCCTACCAGGCCGACAAAGGAACATGAGAGTTTTCAGGAGGGGGAGAGGAGATATTTGGGAGGGATAGGTAGAGGATTAAGAAGCAGCCTGGATCCTTCAGAGACCCAGTGCCTCCACCTCCATGGGTCTTCATCCAAGGGATTCCAGAGAAGTGAGATAAAAACCCCAGGCAAGTTAAAAGGGACGTTGAAACCCTAGGATGTGTGCATTCCCTTTACCAACTGTAACTCTGAAAGGACGCAAGATCCTCATGTGCCAATATGGGACGGTCACAATGGAATAGAAAAGATGGTACACAGATTTAGGCACAAAACAGCAGGGAATTTTGCCAATTAAATTTCCCTTGACAGATATTTGGTGTGGAAGGAATTAAAAATTTCTTCCATGCTCCCACTGAGGCAAATGAAAATAGTTGAGAAATAAGACTGGATCTGCTATGGGTCACCATAGTAAGTGGCAAGGCGATCTCATATGAAAAACAGTAAAGCAGAAAGATGTGGCTGAAAAGCAGAGGATTTAGAGTGCTAATGGAAGCCAAGGAGACGTATAATATCCAGAAGTGAGAATGAGGATGAGGTTCTCAAGACTTTCGATTTTGCTGAGAGAACAGGCAAGGAGTTATACCTAAGAAGTAGATGTAGTTAGAAAAAAGGCCACTGCCCAGAGTTAGGTGAGACAAGCTACACCTCAATCAGAATTCAACAAGAGAAAGCCCAGAAGTCATTTTACCCCAATTCCGGACATTGTTTTGGAAAGAAAATTGTGCAAGATCATCTGGAGGTGAAAATTTGCCTGAAGGAGAGTTTAAACTTTAAATTGAGTGAACATGTACCTAAGTGAGAAGATCTTAAACTGGAAAAGATTGAGTTACCTGTAACTGGAAAGTTCCCATTATTACTTTCTACCCATTGTTAGAAATGGGGATTATAAGAGAACTTAGTTACACAGAAATATCATAAAATTTTATACAAATGAGATGTAGGTATAAATTGTCTACTCTATTTCATAGACAAAAATCCCCCAAATGTATTTGTCATTTTTTTTTTTTAATTAACAAGTGGTGTCTTCTCTCAGAACTAGTATTGAATGGAACATGCTCTGGGAAATAAGGTCCTATGTTCTTATTAGAGTTACCTCTTAAAAACAATCTTCTTTCTTTTTAATTAATCGTTTTTGAATGCTTTTTGGAATTCTTACATGTTTGAGGCATTATGCTAGGTACCTGAATTAAAATGATGTCTCTATCATAAGTTCTGACCTCAAGGAAGCCACAGACTTAGAGAGGAAATATGTGCTTGTTTTGGCAACATATATACTAATTTTTTTTTTAATTTAAATTTTGTTAGTTAACATGCAGTGCCATATTGGTTTCTGGAGTAGCATTCAGTAATTCATCACTTACATACAACACCCAGTGCTCATCACAACAAGTGCCCTCTTGAATACCCATCACCCATCTGCCCATCCCCCACCTTGTTAAGAGTCACTTGTGGCTTGTTTTCCTCCTTTTTCTCTTTTCCCCCTTCCCATATGTTCATCTGTTTTCTTTCTTAAATTCCACATATGAGTGAGGTCATGTGGTATTTATCTTTCCCTGACTGACTTATTTCACTTAGCATAATACCTTCTAGTTCCATCCACATCATTGCAAATGGCAAGATTTCATTCTTTTTGATGGCTAATATTTCACTGTATATATATACCACTTCTTTATCCATTCATCAGTCATTGGACATTTGGACCCTCTCCATAGTTTGGCTATCGTAGATAATCCTGCTATAAACATCGGGGTGCATGTACCCCTTCAAATCTACATTTTTATATCCTTTGGGTAAATACCTAGTAGTGCAATTGCTGGATTGTAGGGTAGGTTTAACTTTCTGAGGAACCTCCAAACCGTTCTCCAGAGTGGCTACACCAGTTTGCGTTCCCACCAACAGTGCAACAGCGTTCCCCTTTCTCTTCATCCTCGCCAACACCTGTTGTTTCTTGTGTTGTTAATTTTAGCTATTCTGCTGACAGGTGTGAGGTGGTATCTCATCGTGGTTTTGATTTGTATTTCCCTGATGATGAGTGATGTTGAGCACCTTTTCATGTGTCTGTTAGCCATCTGGATGTCTTCTTTGGAAAAGTGTCTATTCATGTCTTCTGCCCATTTCTTAACTGGATTATTTGTTTTTTGGGTGTTGAGTTTGATAAGTTCTTCATACACTTTGGATACTAACTCTTTATCAGATACGTCGTTTGCAAATATCTTTCCCATTCTATGGGCTGCCTTTTAGTTTTGTTGATTGTTTCCTTTGCTGTGCAGAAACTTTTTATCTTGATAACTCCCAATAGTTCATTTTTGCTTTTGTTTCCCTTGCCTCTAGCAACATGTCTAATAAGAAGTTGCTATGGCCAAGGTCAAAGAGGTTTCTGCCTGTTTTCTCCTCTAGGATTTTAATGGTTTCCTGTCTCACATTTAGGTCTTTCATCCACTTTGAATTTATTTTTGTGTGTGGTGTAAGGAAATGGTCCAGTTTCATTTTTCTGCATGTGGCTGTCCAGTTTTCCCAACACCATTTGTTGAAGAGACTGTCTTTTTTCCATCGGATATTCTTTCCTCCTTTGTCAAAGATTAGTTGACCATAGTTGTGGGTCCATTTCTGGGCTCTCTATTCTCTGTTCCTTTGATCTATGAGTCTGTTTTTGTGCCAGTACCGTACTGTTTTGATGACTACAGCTTTGTAATAGAGCTTGAAATCCGGAATCGTGACATTTTCAGTTCTGTTTTTCTTTTTCAGAATTGCTTGGCCATTCGCATCTTTTGGATTGTTTGTTCCAGCTCTGTGAAAAATGCTGATGGTATTTTGATAGGAATTGCATTAAAGGAAACATATATATTAATAGTAGCACAGTAGAGAGACGACTAGCATGAATTCTGAACAAAGATTGCAGGAAAATTTAGGAGGAGTTCCACATTTTTCTCTTTAAGAAGTTATACTTTCTCTTTAAGAAAATGATCAAGGCTAGGATATTCTCTCATCACTTCTATTGTACATTGCAGTAGAAGTTTAAGAAAGTGCAATAGGCAAGGAACAGACATAGAGATTAGAAAAGAAGAATTAAAACTGCCAATATTTGCAGATGACATGATTGTCTGGGTAGACAATTATTATCCTAAATAATATACAAAACATTTACTAGACCTAATGGTGAATTTAGCAAGGTCACAGTATACAAAGTTAACATACTAAGAGCAAAGATTTGGAAAATAAAAATTTTAAAGTTGCATTTAAAATAGCATCAAAACCATGAAATACTTAAGGATAAGTTTAGCAATACATAAAAAAAAAACCTTGTACACTGAATCCACAACATATTAATGAGAGAAATTAAAGAAACTATATAAAAGACAAAGTTGTCAAGATACCAGTTCTCCCCCAAATTGTTGTATAGATTCAAAACAAACCAAATCACAATTCCAGAAATTTTTTTTATTTTATAAATTGATAAGCTATTCTAAAATCTATATGGAAGTGCAAATAACCTGGAATAGTCAAAACAGTCTTGAAAGGGAATATAATATAATATAGGAGGGCCTCCCTGACTTCAGGACTTATTATAAGAGGTGCCTGGGTGGCTCAGCATCTGTCTTTGATCCCTCTGGCATGGAGCCCCGCATCGCATCGGGCTTCCTGGTCAGTGGGGAGCCGGCTTCTCCCTCTCTCTCTGCAGCTCCCCCTGCTTGTGCTCTCTCACTCACTCTCTCTGTCAAATAAATAAATAAATAAAATATTTAAAAAAAAAGATTACTTATTATGAAGCTACATTTAAAGACAGTGTGGTATTTATGAAAAGATAGTTAAATAAAACAGAACAGAGAATTAGAAATACACCCACATTTGCACGGTCAATTGATTTTTCATAACAGCACTGAAGGATTTCAATAAATGGTGCTTGAGCAACTTGATATCCACATGGAAAGAAATGAACTTTAACCTCTACATCCTGCTGTGTGGTCATTTGAGATGGATCACAGACCTAATTTTAAAATCTAAACTTATAAAACTTATAAAAGAAAACTTATGAAAATATCTTCATAAAATGAGAGTGGGCTGGGACAAATCATCTGCAAAAACATATACCTGGCAAAGGACAGAGAACTTATAGCCAACAATTAAATAATAAAAAGATAAACAATTCAATGAAAAATGACCTGAACAGGGACTTCACAGAGGAAGAAATATATGTGGCCAAAAAATAAATGTAAAAAGGATTCAACATCGTTAATCAGCAGGAAAATGCAACAAAATCACAAAGTGGTACCACTCCATGTTTAGTAGAATGGTTAAGTTGAAAAAGAACAATACTAAATGTTGTCAAGGATATGGAGCAACTGGAATTCTGACACATTGACGATGGAGTATAATATAGTACAATCAAATTCGGAGGGGGGAAAGATGGCGGAGGAGTAGGGGACCCTATTTCAACTGGTCCCCGGAATTGAGCTGGATATCTACCAGACCACTCTGAGCACCCACAAAACCAGCCTGAGATGTAAGAAGATCTGGATCTCTACAAACAGAATATCTCAGGCGGTTGGTTTTGAGGTACGAAGTGGAGAGCCGTGATTCTGCGGGCAGATTTCGGAGGATAAACGGAGGCGGGAGGGTGCCTGGACGTGGGGATCCTACACCGCCGGTGAGTGACAGCCTCGCGCGCTGCGGACGGGGCACAGACTCGCAGACCGGTAGCGTTCGGAAAGAACTTTAGGGCAGCCCCCGGGGCGGAAAACCAGACCGGCGGGGTCACGTGCACCCGAACTACAGCCTCTGAGACGGAAACCCGGTGCACCGGGGTCGGGCCGGTGAACTGCAACCCCCGGGGTGGAAACCCCACGCGGCGGAGTCGCGCACCCGCGAACTGGGAGCGGCTGGCGGTTTTAGAAGCACAAAGGGCAGAGACGTGCCCCAACCTGGAGGCAGGACTGGGAGCGCTGCGGAGGGGCGCACAACCCAGGACGCTGCAGTTTATAGCAGCACGGACAGAAACGGAGACAGTGTGGCCTGGAGAGCTCACTGAAGAACACACTGAGGTCTCTCTGCTCTGAGGCAGAGGGTTGGAAACGGTCTCTTCTGCTCTGACTCGCAGAAGAGACACGGAAAGCCGCCAGGGAAAGGCGCCAGAGAACAAAAGCCCCAAAGACTGATTCCCACTGAGCCCATCCCCCGCCACAGGGACGCAGGGCAACTCCGCCCAAACAGGGTTGCCTGAGTAACAGCGCAGCAGGCCCCTCCCGCAGAAGACAGGCTGGGAAAACAAGAGGCCAGCAACCCTAAGGTCCCAAGAAAACAGGTGCATCTTGCTTGGGTTCTGGTCAATAATTTGGACTCTATACATTCCCTAAAACACCCATCAACAGAATGACTAGGAGGAGGAGCCCCCAAAACAGAAAAGACTCAGAGATTATGACTTATGCTGCAGATTTACAAATGGATGCAGATATAACCAAGATGTCGGAGATGGAATTCAGGCTAGCAATTGTGAAGACGATGGCTAGAATGGAGAAATCGATTGATGGCAACATAGAGTCTCTAAGGGCAGAAATAAAAGGTGAATTGGCAGAACTTAAAAATGCTATCAATGAGATCCAATCCAATCTAGATAATCTAACAGCTAGGGTAACTGAGACAGAAGAGAGAATAAGCGATCTGGAAGACAGTATAATAGATAAAAAGGGAAAAGAGGAGGCCAGGGAAAAACAACGCAGAATCCATGAAAATAGAATCAGGGAAATAAGTGACACCATGAGGCGTTCCAATGTCAGAATAATTGGAATCCCGGAGGGAGTGGAGAGAGAGAGAGGGCTAGAAGATGTATTTGAGCAAATGGTACCTGAGAACATCCCTAATCTGGGGAATGAAACAAACATTCGAGTCCTAGAGGCAGAGAGGACCCCTCCTAAGATCAAGGAAAACAGGCCAACACCCCGGCATGTAATAGTAAAACTTACAAATCTTAGAACCAAGGAAACCATCTTAAGGGCAGTTAGGGGGAAGAGATTCCTTACATACAGAGGGAGGAACATCAGAATAACGTCAGACCTATCCACAGAGACCTGGCAAGCCAGAAAGGCCTGGCAAGACATATTCAGGGTACTAAATGAGAAGAACATGCAGCCAAGAATACTTTATCCGGCAAGGCTTTCACTTAGAATGGATGGAGAGATGCAGAGCTTCCACGACCGGCAGAAGTTGAAAGAATATGTGACCACTAAGCCGGCCCTGCAAGAAATATTAAGGGGGGTTCTATAAAAGGAGAAAGACCCCAAGAGTGATCTACAACAGAAATTAACAGGGACAATCTATAAAAACAACGTCTTCACAGGCAACATGATGACAATTAATTCATATCTTTCAATAATCACTCTCAACGTGAATGGCCTAAACGCTCCCATAAAACGGCACAGGGTTGCAGATTGGATAAAAAGACAGGACCCATCCATATGCTGCCTACAAGAGACTCATTTTGAACCTAAAGATACATCCAGACTGAAAGTGAAGGGATGGGGATCTATCTTCCATGCCAGCGGACCTCAAAAGAAAGCTGGGGTAGCAATTCTTATATCAGACAAATTAGATTTGAAACTAAAGTCTGTAATAAGAGACACAGAAGGACATTATATCATTCTTAAAGGGTCTATCCAACAAGAAGATCTAACAATTGTAAATATCTATGCCCCCAACATGGGAGCAGCCATCTACATAAGCCAACTGTTAACCAAAATAAAGAGTCATATTGATAACAATACGTTAATTGTAGGAGACCTCAATACTCCACTCTCAGCAATGGACAGATCATCTAAGCAGAAAATCAACAAGGAAACAAGAGCTTTGAATGATACATTGGACCGGATGGACCTCATAGATATTTATAGAACATTCCACCCTAAAACAACAGAATACTCATTCTTCTCGAGCGCACATGGAACTTTCTCCAGAATAGACCATATACTGGGTCACAAATCAGGTCGCAACCGATACCAAAAGATTGAGATTATTCCCTGCATATTCTCAGACCACAATGCTCTAAAACTGGAACTCAATCACAAAAAAAAATTTGGCAGAAATTCAAACACTTGGAAGCTAAGGACCACTCTGCTCAAGAATGTTTGGGTCAACCAAGAAATCAAAGAAGAACTTAAACAATTCATGGAAATCAATGAGAATGAAAACACATCGGTCCAAAACCTATGGGATACTGCAAAGGCGGTCCTAAGGGGGAAATACATAGCCATCCAAGCCTCACTCAAAAAAAATAGAAAAATCCCGAATTCACCAACTAACTTTACGCCTTAAAGAACTAGAGAAAAAGCAACAAACGACGCCTAAGCCACGCATTAGAAGATAAATAATTAAAATTAGAGCAGAAATCAATGAATTAGAAACCAGAAACACAGTAGATCAGATCAACGAAACTAGAAGTTGGTTCTTGGAAAGAATTAATAAGATTGATAAACCACTGGCCAGACTTATCCAAAAGAAAAGAGAAAGGACCCAAATTAATAAAATTATGAATGAAAGGGGAGAGATCACGACTAACACCAAGGAAATAGAAACAATTATTAGAAATTATTATCAACAACTATATGCCAATAAACTGAGCAATCTGGATGAAATGGAGGCCTTCCTGGAAACCTATAAGCTGCCAAGACTGAAACAGGAAGAAATTGACAACCTGAATAGGCCAATAACCAGTAACGAGATTGAAGCAGTGATCAAAAACCTCCCAAAAAACAAGAGTCCAGGGCCTGATGGATTCCCTGGGGAATTCTACCAAACATTCAAAGAAGAAATAATACCTATTCTACTGAAGCTGTTTCAAAAAATAGAAACAGAAGGAAAACTTCCAAACTCATTCTATGAGGCCAGCATTACCTTAATCCCCCAACCAGGCAAAGACCCCATCAAAAAGGAGAATTTCAGACCGATATCCCTGATGAATATGGATTCAAAAATCCTCAACAAAATCCTAGCTAATAGGATCCAACAATACATTAAAAGGATCATCCGCCACGACCAAGTGGGATTTATCCCCGGGATGCAAGGGTGGTTCAACATTCGCAAATCAATCAATGTGATAGAACACATTAATAAGAGGAGGGAGAAGAACCATATGGTCCTCTCAATTGATGCAGAAAAAGCATTTGACAAAATGCAACATCCTTTCCTGATTAAAACTCTCCAGAGTATAGGGATAGAGGGAACATTCCTCAAGCTCTTAAAATCCATCTATGAAAAACCCACAGCAAATATCATCCTCAATGGGGAAAAGCTGAAAGCCTTTCCCTTAAGATCAGGAACATGTCAAGGGTGCCCACTCTCACCACTGTTGTTCAACATAGTACTAGAAGTCCTAGCAACAGCAATCAGACAACAAAAAGAAATAAAAGGTATTCAAATTGGCAAAGAAGAAGTCAAACTCTCTCTTTTCGCAGACGACATGATACTTTATGTGGAAAACCCAAAAGACTCCACCCCCAAATTACTAGAACTCATCCAGCAATTCAGTAATGTGGCAGGATACAAAATCAATGCACAGAAATCAGTTGCTTTCTTATACACTAACAACGCAACTGTAGAAAGAGAAATTAAAGAAACAATTCCATTTACAATAGCACCAAAAACCATAAGATACCTCGGAATAAACCTAACCGAAGAGGTAAAGGATCTATACTCTAGGAACTACAGAACACTCATGAAAGAAATTGAAGAAGACACAAAAAGACGGAAAAATATTCCATGCTCATGGATCAGAAGAATAAACATTGTTAAAATGTCTATGCTACCCAGAGCAATCTATACCTTCAATGCCATCCCGATCAAAATGCCAATGACATTTTTCAAAGTGCTGGAACAAACAATCCTAAAATTTGTATGGAATCAGAAAAGACCCCGAATCGCCAAGGAGATGTTGAAAAAGAAAAACAAAGCTGGGGGCATCCCATTGCCCGATTTCAAGCTATATTACAAAGCTGTGATCACCAAGACAGCATGGTACTGGCACAAAAACAGACATACAGACCAATGGAACAGAATAGAGAACCCAGATATGGACCCTCAACTCTATGGTCAAATAATCTTTGACAAAGCAGGAAAAAACATGCAATGGAAAAAAGACAGTCTCTTCAATAAATGGTGCTGGGAAAATTGGACAGCCACATGCAGAAGAATGAAACTCGACCATTCTCTAACACCATTCACCAAGATAAACTCAAAGTGGATGAAAGACCTCAATGTGAGACAGGAATCCATCAAAATCCTAGAGGAGAACATAGGCAGTAACCTCTTTGACATCGGCCACAGCAACTTCTTTCAAGATACATCTCCAAAAGCTAGTGAAACAAAAGCAAAAATGAACTTTTGGGACTTCATCAAGATAAAAAGCTTCTGAACAGCAAAGGAAACAGTCAACAAAACAAAGAGGCAACCCACAGAATGGGAGAAGATATTTGCAAATGACACTACAGATAAAGGGCTGGTATCCAAAATCTATAAAGAACTTCTCAAACTCAACACCCAAAAAACAAATAATCAAGTCAAAAAGTGGGCAGAAGAGATGAACAGACACTTCTCTGAAGAAGACATACAAATGGCTAACAGACACATGAATAAATGTTCATCATCATTAGCCATCAGGGAAATCCAAATCAAAACCACACTGAGATACCACCTTACACCAGTTAGAATGGCAAAAATGGACAGGGAAAGAAACAACAAATGTTGGAGAGGTTGTGGAGAAAGGGGAACCCTCTTACACTGTTGGTGGGAATGCAAGTTGGTACAGCCACTTTGGAAAACAGTGTGTAGGTTCCTCAAAAATTTAAAAATAGAGCTACCCTATGACCCAGCAATTGCACTACTGGGTATTTACCCCAAAGACACAGATGTAGTGAAAAGAAGGGCCATATGCACCCCAGTGTTCATAGCAGCAATGTCCACAATAGCCAAACTGTGGAAAGAGCCGAGATGCCCTTCAACAGATGAATGGGTAAAGAAGATGTGGTCCATATATACAATGATACTACTCAGCCATCAGAAAAGATGAATAACCAACTTTTACATCAACATGGATGGGACTGGAGGAGATTTATGCGAAGCGAAATAAGTCAAGCAGAGAAAGTCAATTATCATATGGTTTCACTTATTTGTGGAACATAAGGAATAGCATGGAGGACATTAGGAGAAGGAAGGGAAAAATGGGCGGGGGGAATTGGAGGGAGAGATGAACCATGAGAGACTATGGACCTGAGAAACAAACAGGGTTTTAGAGGGGAGGGGGGAAGGGGGATTGGTTAGCCCGGTGATGGGTATTAAGGAGGGCACGTACTGCATGGAGCACTGGGTGTTATACGAAAACAATGGATCATGGATCACTACATCAAAAACTAATGATGTATTGTATGGTGACTAACATAACATAATAAAATTAAAAACTACAAAAAAAATATAGTACAATCAAGTAAGAAGGCTGTTCGTTGTCATTTTTTTTTAAGTTGAACATATATCTTCCCTATTATCTAAAAATTTCACTCCTAGGAATTTATCCAAGAGAAATGAGAATATATGTCCACATAAGACTTTATGATAAATATTCATAGCAGCTTTATTCATATTCAAAATTAGAAACAACCCAAATGCCTATCAAAGAGTAGATAAATAATTTTGATATATTCATACAATGAAATAATATTAAGCCATAAAAATGAAAAACTATTGACTCCTACAACAACATGGATAAACCTTCATATGGAGCAAATGAATCCAGACACAAGAGAATGAACCATTATATGATTTCATATGTATGAATTTCTAGAATAGAAAACCTTAACCTACTGGGGCAAGGGATATCCCTGGAAGACTCCATAGAACTTTCTACAATGGTGAAACTTCCTATTGTCTTTTTTTTTTTTTTTAAAGATTTTATTTATTTATTTGACAGACAGAAAGAGCACAAGCAGGGGGAGCGAGGGAGAGGGAGAAGCAGGCTCCCCGCTGAGCAGGGAGCCTGATTCAGGACTCTATCCCAGAACCCTGGGATCATGACCTGAGCCGAAGGCAGATGCTTAACTGACTGAGCCACCCAGGTGCCCCGATATTTCCTATATCTTAATAGCAGTGTGAATTACATGGATGCAGGCATTTACCAAAATTTATTGAATTGTACACTCAACATGTGCATATTTTAGTGATTATAAATTTTACTCTAAAAAAAAAAAGGAATACTGAACTCTACTTAGTAGGAATGATTTTCACAGTAGTATGGACAAACAATTCTGAAATGATCATGTGTTCTCTGAGCAAATAAGTAAATATATTGATGATAATGGGTGCCAGATTTCCCTCTGTTGCAGTTATAATTATGGGAGTGAGACAGCTAGAATGAACACAGGAGTATTGAAGTGGAATTAGAATCACCAGGTAAATTCATTGTTTTTAATATGTAAATGGGTAAATACAGAAATAAATGTGTGTGTGTGTGTTTTATTGTTTTTCTTTTCTTTTTTTTTTTTAAAGATTTTATTTATTTATTTGAGAGAGAGAGAATGAGAGAGAGCACATGAGAAGGGGGAGGGTCAGAGGGAGAAGCAGACTCCCTGCTGAGCAGGGAGCCCGATGCGGGACTCGATTCAGGGACTCCAGGATCATGACCTGAGCCGAAGGCAGTCGCTTAACCAACTGAGCCACCCAGGTGCCCATGTTTTATTGTTTTTCCTAGTTCTGAACACTAAGAGAGGTTGAAAGCAATGGAAAACTAGTAATAATGACCACAGCTAGGACTCAGATATTGGCTCCTAAATATCATTCTCCACTAAAAAGGACCAGGGCCTCCTGGAGAAAGATGAATTCCAGGGCTTAAGCTAAAAAAATACAAAATGAGTTGTTCAAGCAAGTCAGAGACTACTCAAGGAATGTTGGGGACCTGACAAAAGGACACCAAAACCAGACTGAAGGGGTTACTGATGTCCACAGCCTGGACGATTGGAGCATCAATACAAATAATGCTAGAAAAGGATTATAAGCCATTTAATTAGATAGAAATATGTGGGTCCAAATTGATATAAAATTAAAGGAATGAATGAAGACGTCACGTAGTAGGGTGGTGGTGGGGAAACGCCAGGGTGGGGAAAGCAGGTGTCAGATCGTGGGGCCCGGCACGTGTCTTCACAGCTCTCTGCGCCTGCCCGGACGTCCCCCTGTGCTTGGAATAGCCTTCCCGTTCCCTACCAGCTTGGTGTCCTCCTTCCCACACTTCTCATGGCCCAACTTTTATGTTACCTCCTTTGGAAAGGTTTCTTGAATTTTAAGAAGCATCTTAGTGTAGTAATTATCGATCATTTGTCGTCTTATTTTTCATAATCCCTTTCTCAGCATAGGCAGCAGACATTCTTTTTATATTCCTTAGAGCTCTCTTTTTTTCCTCAGGGTCATGTGGTCTTCTATATTTCCTATTTCCATTCCCCCACCCCCTCTGGTGGGCACTTTAAGATTTTGTCTCATTTTTTTTGTTTTTTTTTTTGATGCTTTGTTACGGAGGACGCTGTAACAGTAATTGCATTGTATTAAATTGTATCCCATCAATTGGTTGCAAGCTATGAAAATGAAAGTAATAGGGGTCAATTCAGTAAAAAATTAGTTTATCTTGATGCCGGCTGTGAAAAATGCCTAAGACTGGCTGAGAGCCAATCACAGAAGCCCTGTAAGGTACATCCTTCCACCAGCTTGCAGGAAAAACCTTATTTAAAACAACAAAAAAAAATCAGCAGATAACTGCAGCTCTCCTGTCCTTTGATTTAGAGATGTGTTTTGTTTTGCTCCCTGACTAGACAGTCCTGAATTGGGTTCCCTGACAACAGATGGCTGTCAGCCAGTTGGGCCAGATGAGTCAGCGATCTGCCACAATGATGGCCATGAAACAGCCATGGAGGTATCAGGATGCCCACTCGCCCAGGAGCAGGAAGAAACCTCATGCTGGTTTCCAGGCTTCCCTTCCCCTTTCCTCAGCTCCTGCTGAAAATAAACTTACAGAAGCCATAACAAAACAACTCCTCCACCCACCAATCATTCTTTCTGAAGTTTAGATGCAAAAGTAAGAGCCAGTTCAAGAAGAAGCAGGTCCTCTCCGAGGAGGGTGGGAATTTCCCATTAGCCTTCAGGGGGCAGGCCCGTTCAAACAGCAGATGTAACGCGGTACAGGTGCTAACCTTACCTCGGCTGCTCATTGAGCTACAAGTCATTTGACAGTTTTGCTTTGCTGCATACAGACGTCACAGCACTAATACTTCAGCCAGCTGAGCCTGATCACATTATTGCAATGATAATTGAGTTGCAAAGTGAGGCTCCATGTGTACCTGTTTGAGACAGAATTCTGGAATAGGGTGTGTACAGCCCTAGGGAAGGGAGGGCAGCATCTGAGGGGTTTTGGGAAAACTACCATTCCCAGTGTTTTTCTTTGTATTTTTAGAGGTTTCCTCAGACCTGTTTGCAAACATTTCTATAATCATGGGAATTACTGTATATTGTATACAGTTATAACTGATATCGATATGGTCATTTCTGATTTTCACAATGTTATCAGATTATCAGATCTTCAGTCTCACCATATTCTCATGATAAGGTCATACATATGACACCCATAAAGGAAATATAATAATCCCCATTTTATAGATGAAGACAGAGACTTGGAGAGGTAAAGACATTTTCTATTTTAAAAGGAAGAGGATTATGCAGTTCTGGGTTGAAAATGAGCTATTAAGAGAAAATGGAGTGTCCAGTAAGCTGTATCGTAGGTATCTGAAGAAAATAAAAAAGGATGGTGAGAAGAGAATAATTGGTTATTATCGGGCCAGATGTTCTCAGTAGAAGATGGTAACAAAGGGATCAGGGATAGGTTCACCTCATACCTTACTGCCTATAAAACTTGGATTTGAGATGTTCAAGGATGTCGCTGGGAGACACCCCTCCCTAGACTCACCCAGATGATTCAAGATTTGTACTACCTGGAGGAATAGGGATTGATGAGACTGTAGATGACTCAAGGCACTTCTATTATGTAAATGAAGACACTTCCCAACTCACAGCCACATAGGATACTATTCTGTTTTTCCCTGTCATTCCTGCTTCCTACTTCCTTACTTCACGTGCAGGCATTGGTGACTCCTCATCGGTACTGATTAGTTCAAAAGAGGATAATGCAGTAAAGCTAGAGAAAGAAAAACGTTTTGATTTTCAAAAGTCTTGTTTTAGGTTTGAGATAAAAGATGAAGAGATCAGTCAGATTGTTGTTCTTACCATTGAGGAAAAATAAAAATTTCTTGAAATGGGAGAATAACAAAGAATGAGTGGAGAGTACACAAGGAAACTGGATAAAGATGGACCCCAGCAAAGGGACCCTCAGTTTTTCACTATGCTTTCTCCATGCTTCATCCCTTCTGTGTTTAATCCCAGGGGACAAAATCGAATACCAGGGAATTTGAGGATTTGAATGTAAATACGAACCTTGCAAATTTTCACAAGTAGCACCTGGGATGAAGGCAAGACTTAAAAGTTTTCCTGTGAAGGAGCAGAAATATCTATGATGTATTGTAGACAATACATCAAAGGATATTTTACCCCGAGGTCAGTCTATTGTCTTGCACACCATTAAAGAGGGATTGTGCAGAGGATGGGTCAAAGTTCAGATACGTGGGGGGAAGGAGAGGAAGTTAGCCAGGGTTTAGTTAGCAGGTATTTTGTTCATCACTGATCAGTGAGGACAAAACAGTCCAGCTAATCATTTACGAGGCAATGGGAATTTTGAGGATGGGAATTTTGGAGGTCTGCGTTGCCCTGTCACAGGTACGTAAGGAGGAATCTGTGCATCTTATCTAAGTCATGCCTGGAATGGTGGTTCTTTGCCATAAGCAGTTTCCTAGAACACAACAGTGGGGGGATTTTTTTAACATTGCTGTTTTCTTTTTTTCTTTTTTCTTTTATTATGTTATGTTAGTCACCATACAATACGTCATTAGTTTTTGATGTGGTGATCCACGATCCATTGTTTTCGTATAACACCCAGTGCTCCATGCAGTATGCGCCCTTCTTAATACCCATTACCGGGTTAACCCATTCCCCCACCCCCTTCCCTCTAAAACCCTGTTTGTTTCTCAGAGTCCATAGTCTCTCATGGTTCATCACTCCCTATGATTCCGCCCCTTCATTTTTCCCTTCCTTCTCCTAATGTCCTCCATGCTATTCCTTATGTTCCACAAATAAGTGAAACCACATGATAACTGACTTTCTCTGCTTGACTTATTTCACTTAGCATAATCTCCTCCAGTCCCATCCATGTTGATGTAAAAGTTGGGTATTCATCCTTCCTGATGGCTGAGTAATATTCCATTGTATATATGAACCACATCTTCTTTATCCATTCATCTGTTGAAGGGGATCTTGGCTCTTTCCACAGTTTGGCTATTGCGGACATTGCTGCTATGAACATTGGGGTGCATATGGCCCTTCTTTTCACTACATCTGTGTCTTTGGGGTAAATACCCAGTAGTGCAATTGGTGGGTCATAGGGTAGCTCTATTTTTAATTTTTTGAGGAACCTCCACACTGTTTTCCAAAGTGGCTGTTTTCTAGGATCATAGGGCTTAAGTAAAGTTTAAGATTTTAAATGGATACCAGTAAACCAGGAAAATGGATTCAGTATGGTCAACTCTAAGATGTGTACTTGGACTCTAAAAACGAAGAAGGAAGGCGCCACCTCAACAGTATCCAGGAACAAAACAAAAATTCCTAGAACAAAATACTAGTCTCATGTATCTTCTGATCAGTGTTTCAATACAAGACGCTGGAGAGCAACAAGACACCTAAGTAAAGAATGTAAGCTGAAGATTGTTTAACCAACCACATTTTATTTGAATTATAAAGTCTATTCTATGAACAGTTTTGAACATGCAAGAGCTCAGAGAATACTGTGCCATTGAGTCCTAGAAGGAATGATTAGACAGTGAATTTTGGCCAACTAAGTGACTAGGTAAATAGTAGCAAAAGGACTGGGAATAAATATTGAATGTATTTGCCTGTAGAAAAAAAAATATAGGGATTGAGATGTCAGAACGAAATATATATGTTATATGTCTTTACTATGTAGAAATGATATACCTAACAAAAATTGGATAAGCAAGGGGGAAAGGAGGTCAGAAATTAGATAATTTTATTGTCTCATTTAATTTATTAAAAATAAACACTATTAGTAACTAAAGTCAGGTGAGAGAGATGAGGGAAGAGAAGGAAAAGAAAGAAGAAATATTCTAATTTTTAATCATTATTTATAGTATGTAACTTAGAGATGCAGTTAAAAGAAGTACATGACTAAGGGTCTAATATAGAATTATTATTATAAAGGTAACAACTAAAGAAAAAACACATACTTGAATAGCAGACAAACAACACACAAAAAGCAAAGAAAATAGAACTTATAATAAGAGAGTATCTTTAAAATGACACAGAAAATGCAATACAATAATATGATGGAATAAAGTTGAAATATAACTTTTATATCAATAAGTCACCTGTTAACAGGCTTATCTTAGCTTGTTTAACTTCTTATATATTTTTTAAAGGCTTAACTTAGGTTTTTTTTTTCTAGACTTAACTTAGTTATTTTTTTTAAGATTTATTTTATTTATTTTAGAGAGTGAACATGCACATGCGTGTGGGAAGAAGAGAGCAAGTGCACAAGCAGAGAGGGGTAAGAGGGAAAGGATCTTAAGTGGATTCTGAGCTGAGTGCAAAGCCTGATGTGGGGTTTGACCTCATGACTCTGAGATCAGGACCTGAGCTAAAATCAAGTGTCCAACGCTTAACCAACTGAGCTGCTCAGGCGCCCTTTAACTTAGTTTTTAAAAGAAATGAATCTCCAGGATGGATTATACAACCTAATTCTATGGCACAGACTTATCTAAAACAAGGTACTTCAGTAAGGTTGAAAATAAAAGAATTAAAAAGGGCAGACCAGCAAATACAAATAAAAATAAACCAGGGACTCCAACCAAACAGAATATTAAGAAAGAAAACCTAATAGTGCGGATGTATGTAACTCAACAATGGACATATTACAGTTACGAATATCTGTGCACAAACATTCATAAAGCACAAATTACAGGTGATAAAAGCAGAAACAGACATAAAAACACTAGTGGGAGACATGAATTCACCTCTCTTGGTCCATGTCAGATCAAGTGGATGAAAATAGTTAAGCATATTTAATATTGAAATAATATAATAAGATAGAGCTAATTGATAAGGTAATTCTGTACTTTATTAATTTTGAATAAGCCTTGGAATATTTAGAAAAATTGGCCATATATTGGGCCACCAGAAAATCCTTAATCTACTCTGAATTAAAAATAAACAGGAATCTTAGGTACAACCTTCTCTAATCACCATGCAATGAAACTAGACAACCAAAAGTCCCTTTTACCTGGAATTTGTAATAACATTTTCTTAAAATCTAGGTTGAAAAGGAAATAAAGAATGAAATTGCATCGTATGGAGAAAAAAATGTAATAAAAACACGTTTGAATCTGTGGGATGTAGTTAAAACGGGCTTTAGAGGAAAATTCATCTTAAAATATTTGCTCAGCAAAAAACGGAGTCGTGGGGCTTGCGCACCCTTGTTGACCAGAGCAGACCTAGGGGAAAGCAGTTGAGTGCAGGCCTGGTGTGTGCTTCTGTCCGGTCAGAGTGAGAGAGAACAATGCACAAGGACTCTGGCCCCCTAGTGCCTTCAGTTTGGATTGGCTTTGGCTATGCAGCGCTGGGTGCTTCTGGTGGGATCATTGGCTATGCCAAAGCGGATAGTTTCCCATCACTGGCTGCCGGACTTCTTCTCGGGGGCGTAGTAGGCCCAGGTGCTTGTCAACTATCTCAGGATCCGAGGAACATTTGGGTTTTCCTAGCTGTATCTGGAACCTTAGCTGGCATCACGGGAATGAGATTCCACCACTCTGGATGGGTTATGCCCGTGGGCTTAATCGCGGGTGCCAGTTTGTTGACGGTCACCAAACTTGGAATTAATGTGTTGAATAGACCCCGTCAGTAGTAGTCATGTCCCAGCTTGGACTTATGAAGAATTTAAAACTTCCACTATTTTTAGTGTGTTAAGAGAAAGAAGTGCAGCATTTTCACATATTCTGACATTTTACTTAAACTAAACCAAACAAAATGTCATTAATGTTCCAGGAGAAAAAAAATCAGTCATTATCATTACAACCTTAAAGAGGTGGGTGGTATATAACCCAAGAGCTTATTGTTATTCTCTCATTCAATTTGATTCTTATATATTGATGTTATCTCTTTTTTCTGCATCTATAGGTAAAGTCTAAGGGGTAAAATGTTAGGTATCAACATTGGGCGTGCTGAAACCCCATGCCCTACTCAGAACAATGTGAAAAAAATCTTTTATGAGATTTAGGATTTCTGTTCTTTGGCTCATCCTAGAGCACAGATCTACTTTGAAATCATGTCAAGTGATGTATCAATGAAAATAAAGTTTACTGTAAATTAAAAAAAAAAGGAGTCATGAATAGGTAGCCAATTCAAAATTTAGAGGAGAGAAAATGAAATTAACTCAAGGAAAGCAGAAGTTTGGTAGATTGAATATCGGTCCCACTTTTTCAGCTCTCTCTGTGCATGTCCCCTGCCTCCTGCTCTTGTGCTCCGCCAAGTGGATTTCTTTGGCAGATGGGATGCCAGTAGATGGGATTCAGCAGAGGCTGCAGTGCGCATGTGCAGCAGTGTAAAACCTTGTGTGTCTGCAATTGCCCTGAGACTAACATGCATCAGCTAGCCTGCTGGTTCTGGAGGAGGACAAGAGACACAGAGAGCAGAGCTGTACAAGCAATCCAGAGCATGACACAGAACTGCTTCAACCACCACGGCCTAGAGAGAAACAGCCCCGGCCGACATCGAAGTTCAAATGTGACAGTGCCGTGGAGATTTTGCTCTGTGGCATCACTATGACAACATGAATGTATTAATTAGAAAATAGAATAATGGTAAATTTTATTTTTAAGTTTTTATTTTTAAAATGTCTATAGCTTTCATTTATAAGCTTCTAATTTTAAAAAACAAATTGTTAATCTCATCACAGAGAGAGAGAGGAGAGAGAGAGAACCTCAATAGCAAAAGTAAGAAATGTTAAAAGAGGGGTGATATTTTGAGAAACAGAGAACACTTAAAGCTCAATAAAATAATTTTGCTGAAATATCTGAATAAATTTGAAAACTTGTATGAAATGTTTTATTTTCAGAAATACAAAATATTCTAAAATTTAGATGAAATAGAAAATTTAAACTGAGTGTTTCCATTGAAAAGAGCCACTTCCAAAAAACACCAGGCCCAGATAGGTTCAGAAAAGAGGTCTACTAAACATTAATGAGTAGATAAGTTAATAATATTTAAACTTTTTCAGAGCATTAAAAAAAAACGGAATTATTTTTGTAATGAATACACATATCAATATCTAACAAATATTGTACAAAAAAGAATGCCAAAGGACAATATCACTTATGCACATCAATGAAAACATTATAAATAAAATATTAGCTAATGGAATCTAGCAACAATTAAAATACACCAGAAACAACTGGGTTCAATTGAAGAAATGCAAGGATGGTTTTATATTAGGGCCTCTATTAATATCCTTCGTCATGTTAATACATTTAAGGGGAAAAATAATACGAACATAACTAAGACTGAAAAGGCATTTGATGAAGGTCAACATTCATTTTGGATTGAAAAACAACAAACACAATAAGAATAGGTACAAGTTTCCTTAACCTGATTATCTTACATCTGTATATCTACCTATTTTTCCCTGTATCTATCTCAGCCCCAAAGCCACATGTTACTTATTATGGAAATAAATTGCTTTTGTATGCAATTTATAAAAATTATGTAAAAGAAGAAAAAACTTATCTGCCAAAGAAATATTAATAGAAAGTGAAATAACTAAAAATAAATCTCATGGGAAATGTGTAGTATGTATATAAAGAACATATTAAAAATCTCCTAAAGGACATACACAAAAAAAGCCTGAAGAAATGGAAAGAGAGGGGCACCTGGGTGGCTCAGATTGTTAAGTGTCTGCCTTCAGCTCAGGTCATGATCTCCAGGACCTAGGATCGAGCCCCACGTAGGGCTCCTGGCTCAGTGGGAATCTGCTTCTCCCTTTCCCCCTGCCTCTCTCCCCTGCTCATGTTCTCTCTCTTTCTCTCTCTGAATAAATGAATAAATAAAAAAAATCTTAAAAAAAAGAAATGGAAAGAGAGACTATGTTCTTGGTAGGATACTCTATATCATAAATATATCCAGTCTTCCCATATTAATTAACTTTTTATGATACCAATAAAAATCCAATTATAAAAAAAGCTAGAAAAGCTGATTCATTTGGAGAAAACAAAAACCAGGATAACCAAGGAAAATTTTCATAAGGGAAAGCATTAGGGGTGGACTAAACCCTTCCATATATGAAAACATTATTAAAACACTCTGGTATTTATGATTAATAGAAAAACAAACCAGTTGGATAGAATTCCAGAAATAGGTCCAAGTGCATGCACAAATGCATTATATAATAAGGATGGTGTCTTAAATCTATAAAAAATGGGTGAAATATCCCTGAAAATTGAATCTATATGTGATATATACCATAGCAAATTCAAAAAGGATCAGAGATTTGGATGTAAAAATATATCATAATAAAAATAATAGAAGAAAACATAGATTAATTCCATTATAACCTAGGCATGAAGTCCTTTGTTGCCTCAAAATCCAGAAGCCGTAAAATAAAAGGTTGATAAATTCAATTGCATTAACAAACAAACAAAAAAAGACCCATGCATGGAAAATGAAATCACCAATCACCATTAGCAACAATAAAAGATAAACAGTAAAGTGGGACTTACATACATAAATATCTGACTGACCTTACAGACAAAGGACTAATATCTCGAATTTATTACACACTAGAAATAACCTTATTAAAGGATAAGCCGAAGATATATACAGATATTTCATGGGGAAGGAAATATAAAAGGCTTTAAAACATGAGAAGATACTCAATCTTATAAAAAGTTCACATTAAGGGGCTCCTGGGTGGCTCAGTTGTTAAGCATCTGCCTTTGGCTCAGGTCATGATCCCAGGGTTCTGGGATCGAGTCCTGCATTGGGCTGCCTGCTCAACAGGGAGTCTACTTCTCCCTCTCCCTCTTCTGTTGCACTCTCTCTCCCTGTGTCAAATAAATAACTAAAATCTTAAAAAAATAAAAGTTCACATTAAAACCACACTAGAATATAATTTTTTAACCATTAAATTGACAAATATTCAAAAGTTTGATAGCACCTTCGTTTGCAGAGGTGGTGGGACTGGATACTGTGAGAGTGGATATTGACTCAAACCAGTATGGTTTCTAAGGGTAATTGGCAATATTTGTCAAAATTATAGTTTCATCTGCCTTTGACCCAGCTATCCCATTTCTACTATTTATTTCACAGATATGTTTGTACATATGCAAAATAATGCACGCAGATTATTATTCATGCAAAAATAATACATGCAGCGATTTTTATAATATACAATGTTTGGAAATTATTTGAATATCCACTAGTATTGGACTGATTAAATAAATTATCTATATATCTAGGTCTATATCTCCTTGCAAAGGAATACAATACAGCTATAAAAAAGGAATGAGGAAACACACTATTGGGGGGCTTAGGTGGTTCAGTTGGTTAAGCATCTGCCTTCGGCTCAGGTCCTGATCCCAGCGTCCTGGGATTGAGCCCCACATCAGGCTCCCTGTTCGTGGGAAGCCTGCTTCTCCCTCTCCTCCCCGTTCATGCTCTCTCTCGCTATCTCTCTCTCTCAAATAAATAAGTAAAATCTTAAAAAAAAAAAAAGGAAACACACTATTCATAGATCTATATAAAGGTCACCAGGGTAGATAGATGCTAAGGGTGTGTGTGTGTGTGTGTGTGTGTATTTATTTGTATTCATATATTTGTTTTTAAGTTAAGTGATTCTTAAATGATTAGCTTAAAAAAAAGGAAAATGTAGGTATAGCATGCAATATTTTGTCTGTAATTGGGAGCATAAGACCGTGTGTGCCCGTGTGCTTGTTTAGCTTAATACAAAGATAATGACATTGGTGGAAGCCCAGAAACCAGTAACAGAAGTTGTCTGTGAGGGAATGGGAAATCAGGATGGGAACTGGGCACACACAGTGGGAGTAGGAGCGAGGCTTTCACTGTGTATCACTTTATATTTTCTTTTCATTTTGAACCATGTGAATATATTATCTATTTAGGAAAAAAAAACCCCACCCCAGTGAAAGAAGAAACATAATAGCCAGAAAAACATTGTTGGGGAGGGGAAATACGTCAGACGACAACCAGCAGACTAATGGATGAATGTGTGAGAGAAGGGATAGAATCAGTCCCCCAAACTTTGTCATATTGTGTAGTTTGGGAATCAAAATCTGGGGCCCCATGGGCCGAATTTAGCACACAGATGTGTTTTTTTCTGGCCAGCACAATATTGTTTTAAAATGAAAATCTTAGTGTCTGTGTGAGCCTGTACTTTCCCATTCGCTGCGGTCACCAACCATCTATTATTTTATACCAGATGCTGAGAAGCCTTTGAGTTATAATCTCTGATGGAGAGTCGCCTGTGGCTATGTATTTTCATCATTGGCTGGGGGAACCATTACCTTCTCCAGATCCATCTTTAAGAGCTTTTTCCCTGGACGAGAGCTATTAGCTTCAAAACTCAAAGTTTTAGATGATCCTCTAACCACGGTGAGAGATAATCCTTTTGAAGCCACTTCCTCGGGAGTTAGGGGACCTAGACGGGGTGCAAAGGAGCATGTGTGCTTCTGCCACCTGTAACATATTTGACCTGTTTGTGAAAAGCTTTTCAGAAGAGAGCCAAATGTTCCTCTTAACATTTACTTAAAAAATTAGAAAATGCGTTAGTAACAGCCTTATCTCCCAGATTTGCACAGGAAAGGACAACATGACCTTTTAAATATTCTTTTTTAGTTAATTCTTAGGATCAAGATTGAGGAAAGAAATTGAGAATAAATATTGGAAAAAAGTATGACTGTTAAACAGCCAAACCTGGAAGGGTGAGCCCCACAAAAGGGAAAGTAATTGATAGATGAATAATACAATGTGTAAAGATGTATTAGCGTTTTCATTATTTTGTACTATTTCTATTCAGTTGGAGCTGATTTCCATAGTAATATAGTTAGCTAAAAATCTGCCTTTGTATATAAGGTCTCCACAGAAAAAGCAAATATGAAAATGGCAATTTTTAAAACAATATTCTGTTTTTTGTTTAATAAAACTAATGTTTCCAAATCTGCTTTTATTAAAACACAATAAATACCATCAATTTTTGACATGAAATCTCATTATATACTGTAAATATTTATTACTTTCTAGGGGGAAGATTATGCAGTAGATGACTTCTCATTGATTTGCTCATAAGGCTGAGTTAGAAGTGAAGCTTCTTTTTATTTTCATAAAAATAAAAGGAACTCAGAATTTGACATCCATTCCATTTGGACCAGCTAATCAGACAAAGCACAGATGGTGCACTTTTCAAGAGCATTTCTTTTAGCATTAGAAAAATTATAAAAGTATTGTTAATATAAAAACCTTCAAGGTAAAATAGAAAACAGACAATGCTATTGCAGAGATCACTTCCTCTCCTTTCTGGGATTTATTCTCTTACTAAATCTAAAGTTTTGGCATCAAATATTACATTTAAAGATGGGTAGAACAGTATAATTTATATTGTTCTATGTTTATAGATCTGAAAAAGAAAATCTTTAGACTCAGACGGTGGCTTAAAGTAGAATACAAAGCAATGTATGGTCTTGATGTCAAGGAGCCCAGGGCTCCTTGGGGACCAGTGTAGCTCAGTCATGAGTAAAATTTCTACAGACTTATAGGTTCTTGGTCATTGATCATTGAAGTCAAAGCTATAGATTTGTGAGCTCTGACATGGCTTTTGGGAGTCTGATGGAAGCTACGTATGCAAACACATCTAGAAAATTTTGGATATACATTCAAGTGGATCACAAAACTTCAGAGAAATTTCTCATTAAGGATCCATGGACCGCTGGTTAAGGGCCCATGAAATAAACAGTCTCTAAAAACATACCCCAAACATTTTTATCCATTTATTATTTGCTCTCTTACATTCCCTTTCTCTTTTCTAGAAATGTATGAATCATGGCCCACTTGCAAGTATTCTGATATTCAAAATCTAAGTTTGATTCTGTCATTAAAAGTCTTTTACATACAACCCTACCTTTTAGCTCTAGTCATAAATCTGTAATTTCAGTCCCACTCCTTGGAACAAAAGAGAGCTGGATTTTATTCAATTTACCTCTTCTTCCTTCTGTGCTAATGATGATGGCGGAGGAAAGGAAGGTGAGATTCTACCATTTTTACTGAATAAAAAAAGTCAACTCATGTAAGACCTGGCATGTTGTTTTGGATATTTGCTTTTCCCCCCAGTGCACTAAGTTATCCTCCTCCAGACTGTGACACATAATAGTTTGGTGTTTTTTAACTGTACCTAGAAAACAATTTTTTTTATTGAATAACATAAGATCAAACCATCAAAAGAATAAACGAGGTAGGTTTAGAATATTGTTTTTTTTATTTTGACCGTTAAATACTTAATTCATGTTTTTGAAAAGTATAATCACTTGGCAGAGAAAACTTAACACCTCAGAGTTCTCAAAATGATTCTGACTTTTATGATCCCTTTTGAAGATCAGAATTCTTTTTGTGGACGCAACTTGCTGATGCAACTACTCGTGTGCAATCAAACAATTTCTCCTTTAAAGATAGTGACTTCTCAATACTCAATTGATGTATTTTTAAAAGGGACTAACTATCCACTTTATGAAAGCAATTATTTAGTTGTTCTGGACAAAAAGAAATAATAGCAAGCGTAACATCCCAGACTCAGCCAAAGTCAATTTCAAATGCTGGCCTTCTCTATTCTTGGCTATCATGATTATAGTGTTACAGTCAGACTTCAGGACTAAAAATAATGAAATGTGTTGATCTTGAACTTGGTGCCTAGAATATCATTCTTAAAAGACAGTCTCCTTGAACATGTTCTGGGGAAACTGGGTTAAGATAGCAAACTGAGAGCAGGTAGCTAACTTTCCTTTTGCTCAACATTTCTAAAAATAATAAAGATATTTTTAAAAGAATTAAATAATTCTGTGTTAAAATTTTTTAAGAAGTCATCAGTGAAGCAGAAATATTAAGAAACTCCTGAATAAATGGAAAAAAGATACTGGATGGCAGTAACTGAAGGTGACATATTCAGAAGCTTGGAGAGTTGTTTTATGGAAACTCAAAGCTAAGAGTCAAAGATTCAGTAGGAAGAGGGGTCACAAGGACAATTGTGAAGGTGATAAATTAGGAAAATATGTTCTGAACATATGGGTAGCTTAACTCTTCCCTTCTGACCTGATTCAGTAGGACAAGTTAAAATAGCAAATGATTGGGAGAAGCTGACGCATATCCAGGTAAATGGCAACTTTTAGGAGGGCTTTATTTTATTTTTTTAAAAGATTTTATTTATTTATTTGACAGAGAGAGAGACAGCGAGAGAGGGACAAGCAGGGGGAGTGGGAGAGGGAGAAGAAGGCTTCCCGCCAAGCAGGGAGCCCGATGCAGGGCTCGATCCCAGGGATCATGACCTGAGCCGAAGGCAGACGCTTAACAACTGAGCCACCCAGGTGCCCCTTCGGAGGGCTTTAGAATCTTGCACAATTAGAACACCAATTCCAGGCACTCTCTAGCTAGGAGTACATCCTGCCCCCATCCTAATATCACTGCTGGATTGATATTTATGAATCAGGGTAATTGAACAGGGTAATTCTCCTCAAAAAACTCATATATATATATATATATATATATATATGTGTCATATGTTTGATATTTTAGAAAAGTCATATTTGTCATAGAATAGATATAAAAAAATTTCAAGAGCAATCTCACCTAAATTTCAAAATTCTAATAGAAGAGAAAAGAAAGAATGGAGGAAAGGAAATTATTAAGAAAAACAAAGAAAGTAATTCTGAAGAAAGAAAGAAATGATTTTTTAGTTTTTAAGACACACTTCATATTAAGCAGAATACATGCAGTAATTTTACTTCATGTATAAAATTTTAAAAACATTGAGGATGAGAAAATTTAAACTTTCTGGAAAGATAAAAACTGGTTTTCTACAAAGAAATGAAAATCTAATTGACATCACACTTTTCATCAAAAACAATGTATATTAGAAACACTGGAGCAAAATGTTGACTAGTACTATTTTCATCTAAAAACCCTGAGGTACGCATACCTAAAAGTGAATGATATGGAAAGATTTTATAACAAGATGCTAAAATAGTTTTGGATAAATCACGAAGATTGTGGATATTACATTCCAAGGTGAGGTTCTAGGTCAGAATGAAATTTTCAAAGGAGGTGACCCAAATCCAGTTATATGACCCTTACATCCCCTGCCCTTAAGAAAGATATAAAAGGGTTGGATTTAGAGATGAAACTTAGTAGAAGATTTTTGGAGAACCCCACCCCACAAAAGAAAAAGTCTTCCAGAAAGACAACTTGAAGAGCTTACTAGGTGAAACTCTGAGAATTTTGGGGAAACAGGGTGTCTGATTCCATTCTAAGAAATCTAAAAGACAAAATGAGGTTTGAGGATGGAGTAAAGGGGGCTTTGTAGTATGGCCTATATGAGAGAAAAAGGATGCAGAAGTATATCCTGTGGGTCCAACTAGGAGCCACGTAAAAGAGAGCTGGCATGGAGTCATCTTAGGTCCTATCCACCTTAAGTCCCTGGAGGTATGACAGATCATATACAGAGAAACTGTAGATATCACTGAATGCCTATGGATCCAAGAAAGGGGAAGTAAGAAGCTAGAATAAGATGGATTTGCCCACATCAAAGAAAGTGTACTTGAGATTCTCAACCATGCTCTAGAAGAGAAAGAAGCAGATTCAAACATCTTCTGAGTCAGCAGAGTTCTACTGGTAGATCACTACAACAGTATTAGTTAAGTCAAAAATTTCCTGCTCCCTTACCTTTGTTCTCTACTTCAAGTCAGAGACCATCAATAGCAAGGTAGAGGACCATGAGTAGAAGGGCTAGCAAGAGAAAAATTAAAGAAAGCCCACCTTCTGATCATAGGTTTCCCATTAATCCAAGGACTGAGCTGGATGAGAAGTAACTTAAGGAGTTGAAAAGTTGTCTCCTACACGGAGATGAACATTTAAGTTATTAAACTCAGCCTGTGTTTGAGACTTGAAGTGCCAAAGATTCTACTACTGAGGAAAAATAAAAAACTATATGGTGTGTTTAGGCTTTGTCTGAAAGCAAGGGACACTCTAAGACAGATTTGAAGGCATAGACAGAAAGAAAAAAGTTGTTTGGTAATTACATCTCCAGAGCTGTGTTTGTTTTCAATATTGCTATTACAATTTTAAAAGGGGACAGGAAAAATATATATTTCACAACTACTAAAAGGAGGTAGGTACCGATTTTAATACCAGAGAAAATAGAATTTAAGGTGAGAAGTATTAAGTGAGATAAAATCATATTGGTAAAAAGTAGAATTCATCAGGAAAATATGAGTTACAAACCTCAAGGCACCAACAGTGTAACTTTGATACATATTAAACTAAAACTAATAGAAATTCAAGAAGCAATTGAAATAGATGTATAGGATTTTATACATGCAAAATAATTTATATTCCATTCAAAATTCAGTGAAACATTCACCAACATTAACTCTCTATTAGTCCTTAAAGTATACTTCAAGAAGTTTCTCAATTTAAAAGTCATGTAAGCCATATTTTCTGGACACAAATAATACAATTATGCTTATTCTAAGTAACTATGATTATCGAGGAAATCCAACAGGAAATTACAAATATTTAGAAATAAATAATGAAAGCAGTGTGTGTGTGCATGCCTGCACATGCGTGCCCATGCGTGTACATAGACATATCCTGTAAAGTGGTACTTAGATGAAAATTTCAATATAAATATATTTGTTAGGAAGCCATAAAGAAATGAATCATGCATTCATTTAAAGAAGATAGAAAACAATAACAATAAAATATACAAAAAAGTAAAGGGAATAAATTAAGAGAGAAAAGGGAAAATTAACCATATAAAAAACAAAAGTATAAACCAGGTCATTAAACCAAAAGCCAATTCTTGGGAAAGACCAATAAATACAAAGTCTTCGGTAAATCTGATCAAAGAAATAAGAATAAATTTCACAGTTTTTGACAAATGCATAGTCTCACGCATCCACCATTACCGTATCATACAGAATAATCACCTTCCTAAAAATTTCCCGTGTTCCACTTATTTATCCCTTCCTCCCCTAGAAACCCATGAGCCATCATTATAATATCATTTAGAGAATTTTCACCATCCTACAAATCTTCTGTGCTCTACCTATTCATCTCTCCCCACCCTAACCTCTCCCTACCCTAACCACCCTAACAATAATCTTTTCATTTTATCCGTAGTTTTGCCTTTTCCAGAATGTCATATAATTGGTATCATATAGTGTGTAGCCTTTGCAGACTCTCTTCTTTCACTTGGCAATATGCATTTAAGTTTCCTCCAAATCTTTTGGTGGCTTGAGAGCTTATTTCTTTATATGCTGAATACTATTCCATTGCATGGGTGTACCACAGTTTGCTTATCCAGTCATCTGTTAAAGGACTTGGCTGTTTCCAGTTTTGGCAATTATGCATAAAGCTGCTATAGACATTTGTGTACATATTTTGTGCTAACATGTTTTCAACTCATTTGGATAAATGCCTGAGAATGCAATTGCTGGATTGTATGGTAAGCCTATGTTTACCTTTGTAAGAAAATGTTAACTTTCTTCCAGAGTGGCTGTGTCATTTTGCATTCCCATGAGAGTTCCTCTTGCTCCATATCCTTGCTACCATTTGTTGTTGTCGACAGTGTTTGGATTGTAGCCATTCTAATGGCTGCGGAATGGTGTCTCATTGTTGTTTTAATTTGCAATTCCTTAATGATATGTGACGTTGAACATCTTTTCGTACGCTTATTTGACATCTATATATCTCTTTTGGTGAGGTGTCTATTCAGATCTTTTGTCCATGTTTTAATTGGGTTGTTTGTTTTGTTATTGCTTGAGTTTTAAGAGTTCTTTGTAGATCTTAGATACAAATTCTTCATAGGATGTAGGTTTTACAAATATATTTTTTCCAATTTGTGGCTTGTCTTTTTGTTCTCTTAACAGTGTCTTTCACAGAGCAGAAAATTTTCTCTTAAATGCAATTTAAAAACCCAATGTAGATTTTCTCCTGTGTTCTCTTGTAGAAATTTTAGAATTTTTTATTTTACATTTAGGTCTATGATTAATTTTGAGTTCATTTTTGTAAAGGTATAAGGTCTGTGTCATTTTTTTTCCATGTGGATATCCAATAGTCCCAGTGTCATTTGCTAAAAAGATTATCCTTTTCCACCTGAACTGCTTTTATTCCTTGTTAAAGATCATTGGCCATATTTGTGTGGGTCTATTTCTGGGCTTTTTATTCTATTCTGTTGATCTATTTGTCTATTACTTTGCCAATACCATACTGTCTTAATTACTGTGGTTTTATAGTAAGTCCTGAAGTCAGGTAGTATGAGTCTGCTAACTTTGTTCTTCTTCAATATTGTGTTTATTATTTTGTGTCTTTTACCTTTTAATATAAACAGTAGAATCATTTTGTCAATATTCACAAAATAATTTGCTGGGATTTTGTTTGACATTACACTGAATCTTTAGAGCATACTGGGAAGAACCGATACTTTAACAATATTGAATTTTCCTTTGTTTGCTGGATCTGTCAATTACTGATACAGGAATTTTGAAGTCTCCAACCATAATAATGGATTTGTCTATTTCTCTTTAAAATTCTATCAGTTTTTGCCTCATATATTTTGATGCTCTATTGTTGGGTGCATACACATTAAGGATTGTTAAGTCTTGGAGAATTGACCCCTTTATCATATGTATGACTCTCTTTATCCCTGAAAATTATCCTTGCTTCTGAAGTCTGCTTCATCTGCCATTAATATAGGCACTTCAGCTTTCTTGATTAATATTAGCATGGCATACCTTTTTTCATCCTTATTTCTTTTTTTCACAGCACTATGAATTATAAGGTCTAGACCTTTGGGGGAGGGGAAGTCATACAATCACTTTGGAGACTCCTCAAAGGGGTTGCCAGGCACTTTGGTACAGAAAGGATCTGGTCCAGTTTCTTGCTAGCTTAGGATACAAAAAGGCACATAATGTTGGTGGATCAAACCGCCCTGGGCTGGGGTGGGGCAGAAGGTAGACAGGGAGATGGTTTGGGGCAGATGGGCAGAGCATGGGTGTGGGCTCAAGTTCTTGTCAACAGAGCTAGTTGGTCCTAGGTGAATGCTGGGGTGGCAGAGGGCAGCCTGAAGGCTCAAGCTGGGTAGATGTTCATGTGGTGGCCTTCTTTTGCCCAGTCCACCAGCTCACTGCTCTGGAATCACAGCTGGATTTCCTTCTGGGTCCCCTCCAGGAGGCTGGCATGAATGACGTTCCCACAGCTTCATGGACCAGTCCAGGCTGTTTCTGGGAGCCTCATTTTCCCACCAGTCTTCCCGTGCCAACCCCTCAGGTTGTGCTCTGATGTGACTGTTGAAGTCTCCTGTGAAGGTCAGGGGCAGCCTCAGCCAAGTTGCTGCAGACTTCACTGGGGTCTTCCCAGACCATGGCCACCAGGGTGCCAGGACCTGATGAGGACTGGGTAGAAGGTCTTCCTCTGCAAGTCAAGGTAGAGCTCAGCAAGAATGCTTTCTGGCACCTTCAGCATCTTCACCCCACTAGCTTGTAGCCCTCCCTCTCAAAGCACCGGATTTACATCCCTGCCCCAGTGAGTCACTGCTGCAACCCATCTGCTCACTAGAGTCTGCTCCAGGTCCAGGAGGGCCCTCCTGAGCTGGGGTGCACAGCCAGTCTCTCCCAGGGGCAGTAGGCTCCACAGCAGGCCCCAAAGCACTGTGCACCTGAAGAGAGGCCACTTATGTCACCCACCTGGGGGCACCTTGCAGACCTGGACTGACCCAGCTGCCTGAGGCCTCCTTTATCCCTTCACTTTTAATCTATTACTTTATAGTTAAAATGAGTTTCTTGCTGAGCTGAGTCTGGTTTTTGTTTATTTGTTTTTAATCCACACTGACAGTTTCTGTCTTTTAATTGGTGAATTTAGACCATTCATATTTAAAGTGATTATTCATACAGTTGGATGAATTAACTGCCCTATTTTTACCATTTTCTACTCATCACTCTTTGTTACTTTGTTACCTTCATGTCATTTTCCATCTTCTTTGATTTTAATTCAGCTTTTTTTTTTTTTTTTTAGTAATCTCTACACCCAATGTGGGGCTTGAACTCACCATCCCCAAATCAAGAGTCACCTCTTCCTCTGACTGAGCTAGCAGGTGCCCCTAATTCAGCTTTTTATATGATTCCATTTTCTCTCCTTCTTCCTTAGCATACCAATCACAAGTTTGTTTTTTTTTAAATTGCTGTTACTCATTTCATATTTTCTTTTACCTTCATTTATTCCTATTCTATTGCCCTTCCTTTCTTCATGTAGATTGAATTTTCTTATTTATCATTTTCCATCTCTCTGAAGAACTTTTGTTTAACATTTTCTGCAAGTCAAGTCTACTGGCAACAAATTTCCTCAATTTTTGTTTGTTTGAGAATGTCTTTATTTTTCCTTCACTTTTGAAGGATAATTTCACTGAATATAGAAATCTAGGCAGATAGGGTTTTTTCCCCCCAATAGTCTAAATATTTCATTTATTCTCTTACTGCTTGCAAGGTTTCTGAAGAGAAGTCTGATATAATTCTTACACTTTTTCTTCTATAAGTAAGGATTTTTTTTAGATTGCTTTCAAAACTTTTTTCTGTTTGTTTTTGTTTTCTGCAGTTTGAATATAATATGCCTAGGCATTGTTTGTTTGTTTGTTTGTTTTTAATTGCTATTTATCCTGCTTGGTGTCCTCTGATCTTTGATCAGAGGTTTGGTGTTTGTTGCTAATTTTAGAAAATCTTTGGTCACTATTACTTCGGATATTTTTTCTGTTCCTTTCTCTCTTTTCTTTCTGGTATTCCCATTATAGTTGTCTTACAACCTTTGTAATTGTCCCACAATTCTTGGATATGTGCTCCTTTTTTAAAGCACTATTTTCCCTTTGCTTTTCAGTTTGGGAAGTTTCTATTGACACATCTTTAAATCTTATGCCATTGATCAGCTGTGTTTACTGTTTGCTGTTTCTGCAGGTGTCAGAGGTTAAAATTTCCTCTAGTGTCTTTGTTTTTGTGTCCTATGTTGACTTTGGGTTTCTCTAAAGACTCCTTTTTAAGTAGAATCCAAGTATTGCAGTTCTTTCTGCTATACTTCCCTGTTCTTATAAAGGAGGACGGTTGATGTGGCAGTAAGGTGTGAAGGGGAAGTGTTCTCTGAACCTACTATGATTAGATCTCAGTCTTTTAGTGGGCCTGTGCCTGGCCAGTGATCTTTATAATTATTTGTCAGCTTTTTCTCCCCCTTAGGTGAGACAGGAAGGCTTGACTGTCCTGGAATTGTGCATTTCCCCCTGCCATCTGAGAAGCTAGAGGGAACTGGTTCTGGACATTTCCCTTGCTCCATATCAGTTACAGTCTGGTAAAATTGTTTCTCTTGAAAGATGGTTTCCTTGTTAAAGAGAACAGGATGATCTGGGCATATTTCATAATGGTTACTCTCCCCCTTCCTCTGTTAGAGCACTGGAGGATTTGTCTCTGATCTTCACTGTAAGAGGCTGGTGGGGCTTATGAGTGTAAAACTCACAATAGTGTGGAGAGATCCTCAATGCTGGGCTTCCAGGAGTTTTTATCTCTTAAGCTAGTTCATACTCAGCCTCCAGCAACCGATCAATTGCCATTTTTATGTTCTTACCAGTTCCTGGCTCTAATGGCTTCTGTTCCCAATAAGCTGTGATTCTCTCTATCCATCTGTCTCTTCAGTTTTGGGGGCATTGGTTTACCTTGTGGTCTCAATACTCTGATGGATCTAAGAACAGTTGTTGATTTTCAGTTTGTTCAGCTTTTTTTTGTTGTGAGGACCTGAGTGATGGGTTCCAAGCTCTTTACATGTTAGACCAAGACAGTTTTATTGATGAATTCTACTAAGCTTAAAAGAAGAGATTTTGATGATATAAAAATTATTGATAATCATAAAAATTCAATGATTTCAAATTACTATACAAATTTATTATAACTCTTATATAAATACCAAAGTTACACAAAAACTGAACATTGTAAGTCCATCTCTCTTAGGAACATAGAGGAAAATGTCCTAAATAAAATCTTTAAAGGTGATCAGATTTATTTTTATTTTTATTTATTTATTTTGAGAGAGAGAGAGAGAGAGCCAGCATGAGCCGGGGTGGGGGTGGGTGGGAAGGGGCAGAGAGAGAGGGAGAGAGAGAATCTTAGGCAGGTTCCATGCCTAGTGTGGAACCCAACATGGGGCTTGATCTCACAACCCTGAGGTCATGACCTGAGCTGAAGTCGAGTCAGACACTTAACCATGTCTGACGCAAGCCCTCCCTGCTTGCCTCCCAGGTACCTCCAGAGAAAAATTTTTATGATTACTTTTCCTTTAAAAAATGTTTTTGGAGAAACATCTTGGCTTTCCTAATGGCTTAGTTACCACAAAGGAGAAGCTTTTCATTTTCAGTTCCCTGAAGCTTTTATTGAGCACAGTGCTGGGCACAGAACAGATATCCTATAAACTCGTTTTCAATGAACGAACGAATGAATATTGAACACAGTGCTCTACAAGAGGAATTGTGAGAGGCACATAATGAAAAGTATAAGGTCACTGCTTTTCCAGAGCTCACAATCTTGTGAGGAGTCAGCCACAAACATAACAGACTAACCCAAATCAGATTGTGATAATTGCTACTATAAGGAAAGAAGCACACTTCTATTAGTGTATGTGGGAAAGAGAGATTAATTCTAAAAGGCAGTGTTTATTTAGATCATGGCTTAAGAAATAGAGGGAAATGAAGCTTTCTGACTAAACTTAATTTCACAATTACCCAGAATCATAGAATTAGATTTGCACAGTGGTCTATCAGAGGCTTAGTTATTGCCAATTAGATCATAGAATCATTTTAGAATGCATTCTAGATTTAAAAAAAAATGATTTTGGAACCTGAGTTTTCCAAGACTTTATCACTTTAAAGGTAATATCATGTCATTTTTATGGCAAATATAAAAGATCCTTGGTATCTTGTCTCAACGTGCATACCTTAAAAACTCCAGCCCCTAAATGTTTCTGGAGATCTTCTGGAAAATTTCATATGAACAATTGAACAGTCTTTCGTGAATCTTCTGCCCCATTCCGCCCTCTTCTTGTCGTCCACAGCTCTAGAAGCTGCCGGGTGCTGCCGCACCTGTCACTCCCGCCAGGGCCTCCTGCCCTTCGGCAGTGCTGCCTCCCTCTTCTTTTCGGCAGCAAAGTTGTTTTATCCACATAAGAGGGAAAAGGTCTCTGTGCCCCACAATGTGTGGTCCTTTGTAAAACGGGGACTAGCGTAGCTTGTGTTCTCAGGTTCCATAATCACACACGCGCACGCACGCACGCACGCGCACACACCCTCCTTTCTTTTTTGCCCTCACCTAAACCTACGTGGTTTGCCAAGGGGACCATCTTCAAAAACACCCTCTGTTTTCTTTTCCTCCATTCCCCATGAACTTTCCTCATTATCCTCTCCTTTAGGAAAAACACTCTCTCCTCTCCCAAACCAGGCAAAAAACTTCTCCAAATCCTGGAAGCTCAACTCATCAGTTCTTGAAATATCTCTGATCACTCCTAACTCCCAGTGTAGGATATGAATCACCCTTCACAGACTCAGGAAGACAAGAAAAATCACATCTCTTCATTTTTTATATGTCAACTTATTTTGATTTTCAGGTTCTTCCTGCTTGGTAATTCTCTGGGGCTTCATGCCATGTTTGGGACATGGGGCTCTATTTCAAGTCCTCCCAGAATCCTACTGTCCAGACATAATCATTCTTCTCTGCAGATTTACTGCTTCTTCAGGCTGCTGCCAAGGAGATGCACACAGCCCTCCCTGCTTGCATGAACTTCAGATCTTTCTTTCCTTTCTCTCCACCTCAACCTCAGTCCAGAGGAATCTCCTTCTAGTTGTGAGGGGGGTGGTTTGTCTCTCTCCCGCTCCTATATTTTTTTACAAACTACTCTGCTTCTTCCTGTATGCTACTTTACTTCCTTTCTTCCATCTCTCAAAAATGCATGTGATTTCCTAAAGGCTTGGGTTTGGGAGACAAAGAGCTAAGACACCCCAGGTTTTAGTCATATGACATTCCTCCCCAGGCCCTGCCAGACAGAGAAGTCTGTAATTTTTTTTAAGATTTATTTAGCCATTCGAGAAGGAGAGAGAGAGAGAGAGAGCAGGAGGAGGGGCAGAGGGAGGGAGAGAATCCCAAGCAGACTCCCAACATGGGGCTCGATCCCACCACCCTGAGATCATTACCTGAACCGAAACCAAGGGTCAGACACTTGACCGACTGAGCCACCCAGGCACCCTGAGAAGTCTGTACTTTGAAGGAAAGAAAAGAGGCAGAATATGGGGTTAACCTAATCCCCAAATTTACCCCAAATACTATCTATTCACATCAGCTTTGACTTCAGCTTAGATTCTCCACTATGTTTTAGAATTGTAAAGACATTTAGAGATGGCCTACTCCTATTCATGAAGAGAAAGAGGTTCAGAAAAAAAAATGGATTTAAAAGTTCAATTCCGGTTATCTATTAATTGTGTAACAAAGCATCCCAAAACTTAGTGGCTTAAAACAACGACGGTATTTATTATGATGATCGGTATTTTCTCTGATGGTCCTGGAGTTGACTGAACTCAGTTGGCAGTTCTCGCTTGGAGTCTGCAAAGTTGAATCAGACAGTGGTGACTGGGACACCTGAAGGCTTGTTCACTCAAATGTCTGAAGGCTGATGTTGCCTGGGGGCAGAGTCAAGTGAGGGCTGAACAGATGGGGCTCCTTCAGCTTCTTCCTCTATCTTTATGTAGTCTTTTGACATAATCTCTCCAGCATAATATCTTAGCTTGTGGCTCAGGTTTCCAAACATACATGTTGAGAGAGAGAGTGAGAGTGAGCTGGGTCCCTTCTCATGAGCTAGCCTCTGACAGTAAGTCTTAATGACATGACTAAGACCAGCCACTGTTCAATGGTCAATGATTAGACTCTAACTTATGATGGAAGTGTCAGGTAATTTGCAGACATGTTTTATTTTATTTTTTTAAGATTTTTATTTATTTATTTACAGACAGAGAGAGAGGAAGAGAGAGAGAGAGAGAGAGAGCACAAGTAGGGGGAATGGCAGGCAGAGGGAGAAGCAGGCTCCCCACCAAGGAGTAAGTAGCCTGATGCAGGACTCGATACCAGGACCCCGGGATCATGACTTGAGCCAAAGGCAGATGCTTAACTGACTGAGCCACCCAGGCGTCCCTGCAGACATGTTTTAAAACCACGACAATTTGTATATCTTCTTCCATGATGTTGATCAACTCCATTTCCTTAATGTCTCATATCTAGCCTCCCCTCCCCAGCATATAATTTATTCCTTTAATATGAGTGATGGTTAATTTTATGTGTCAACTTGACTGGGTTGTGAGGTGCCCAGATATTTGGCTGAACACTATTTCTGGGAGTGTTTGTGAGGATGTCTCCAAATGAGATTAACCTTTGAATTAGACTGAATAAAGAAGATATCCTTCTCAAAGTGGTGAGTATCGTTTGACCTGTTTAGGGCCTGAATAGAACAAAAAGGCAGAGGGAGTGAAAATTTGCTTTCTCTGCATGAATGCTTGAGCTGAAACACTGATCTCTTCCTACCTTTGGACTAGGATTTACACCATCAGTTCTTCTGGTTCTTAGACCTTCAGGCTCAGACTGGAATGACACCAATAGTTTTTATGGGTCTTTGGCTGGCAGATGGCAGATTTTGGGACTTCTCAGCCTCTATATCTGCATGAGCCAATTCCTTATATTCATTCTCTCTTTCTTTCTGTATGTGTAAACACACACACACACACACACACACACACACACACACACACACACGTGCGGTTTCTTTGGAGAACCCTGACTAATATAATATATCTTTCAGATTGGAAATTTTCTCTTCACTTTTAGAGTCAAATTCCTTATTGGCTTCCTTGTCACTTAACATGTAAAGTTCAGCCAACTCCTCTCTCACTTTCTTGCCTTTTCCACTTTTCTGCCATTTTTTTTCCCAGCTCTAGTTAGGCTTAAACGTTAGAGTTAAAATTATTTTCCAGACTCTTAGATGATTTCATTCACTTATTTTCAGACTAATTTTAAAGATACATTATCACATTTCGCATTACTCTAGAAACTGATTTTTGTAGTTTGAATGAGGCACAGTAATTATGGAGCACTGAGGGTTTGACCCAGAGGAAGCAGTCCTGCTGATGAGATTCTGAGCTCCATCTTACTTGCAGGAGAAAGACAGATTCACAATCAGATGTTATGTACCAAAGGAAACCTTGGGAAGGAGATAGCAAGGACCCAACGACAGGTATTTTAGAAAGTGAAAAGCGTAGAGTTTAGGACAGGGCTGGCAAACACCCAGAGAATATGTCACAATGCTCGTTTTCCTTACCCATGTCAGGCATGGCTAATCAGGCATAGCTCTGCAGCTGGAAGTGGCCTCAACACAGGGCCCTAGGAGCGACTACAAATAAAACTATCTGGATTGACACAGAAGATAAAGCTCTTTTGCCCTCTTGGGTCCACAATCTAGAGAAAAAGAGCTGAAGTCAAGCTAACGTTAAGAAGACTGTGGGTGTGGATTTTTGCTTCCAAAACTTACTGATGACAGAAGGCATATTTACAGCAATGTGAACATGGTGGTTTTCTGACTGGCATGAGAGTCCTGCCAGAGAGTCCATCCAAGCAATTATAGTCAATAATCACTTGTGTTGATTGTGATGTGTGGTACCTTCAAATTACTGTGTCCTCAGCCTCTAAGAGACTAATCACCTTGGGTACACATGGGGACATAGTTTTCTGTTGTTCATTGGTTTTCTCAAGCCTATACAACTTATCATCATAAGTGACACAAGAATCTTCTAGCAGAAATAAATTGATGTAATTGTGGTAAATATGATTCTGTCCTCAAGATACTTCCTTTTCAGACTTCCTTCACTTCTTGGATTTCTTTTACTCCCCCCCCATATCCCTACCTCTGTGTAGACTTTAGCACACTGAAGAGGTACAAGAATCAGTGATGAGGATGTGACACAATGATTTTTAATTTTGTACCTTTCTACATGCTCCAGAAAAATCAAAAGAGAAATTAAGAAATTTTTACAAAGCATATCACATATGTCATTCTGGATACATATATAGTGTCCTGATGCTGCAGACAACTGCTTAGTTGTTCATTTTATTTTAAAAAATATGAAAAAAACCCTGAGCCTCTTAAGAGCTAAAACTGAACCACATTTTGATTTTAATGTTTAGAAAATAGAAAAGAACATTTTGGCAAGCCTGTGATTATTTCTAATTGCCTTAGAGAACTCGTGTTCTGGGGATGGGTTTGATAAGAAACAAAGCATAGAGAATTGATTTTGTATGCTATTGATTGGATGCCAATGCCACACTCAATAAATGACCATTCTGTTTCATACCAGCTCCTCCTAGAGGGCAGAGTGGAAGAGAAGAAATTCCTGGGCAACCTCTGGGTCAGTCTCTGTGGAAGGCCTCAGAAACACATGCTATGTGGGTATGCACATTTATCAAACAATTTACACAATTTTCTTTCCTAGTCTATTTTCCCAACATGACACAATTACTGGATTTATTAATTCCTTGTTGCTGGGACTAGAGTTTTCCCAATGTGATGGACTAATGCATATTGCTTTAGCTCTAACATCTGGGGCTCTACACCCACCAACATCAAGAGATTAACTGAAATACAACAATACAACTTTTCCCTTTGTCTCAATGTGAGTCTCCTCCCTTCCTCCCTCCCTCTCACATCTTGCTCTTTCCCTTGCTCTCTTAAGCACTCAACAAGCTTTTCTGAGCAAGGAAAGTAAGAAAGTGTTTGATTTACAATCTCATTTCGTCTCTGCTTGTATTTCACCTTCCATCTTCACATTTCTTATTGAAGCCAAGATGAGTGGGGGGAGACGAATAGACTATCTATTTTCCTCTCAATCTTTCAAATCTTTGGAGAAGCACCAATCACCATTCAGGTTGTCAAGAATTCTATCAAGATCTAGGAGCAGGGCTCAAAAGAGCACAACAGCATATGGTTCTTACATTAGACCTGGGGTCTGGGGGCCACTTCATCTTTTGGTGGGGCTAAGAGAACAGGCATAGAATATGCTGGTCATATGCCTACTGGGATCATTGTCCTCTCATCACACCTTCTCATATAAATGCCTTCTGCCATCACAGTTCTTGTTGCCTGAGATCCCTCTGTTGGCAATAGTGCCTTCTCTTGTTATCTCCCACTTCCTTTTGTTCTTGCTGTTCAACCCTTGTGCCCTAGGATCTTGCCCCAAAAGCAAATGTCTAAGTCAGGTGTTCCAATAGCTTAGGTAGGGCTTTCAATCTCAGTTATTTGTAAGATTGCCTATGGAAGCAGGCCAAGTTTTTAAAAAGCAAGAAAGCAAGCACTGTGATACAGATGGCAATTGACAAATAACCTCAATGTCGGAGAGACAATTTCATAGTCATCATGAACTGGGTACTCATGTCCTGACTGAAAGGGGCAGCCGTGGCTCCATATATGCCCTAATTTTCCAGATCTTTCTATTTTTCAAAAGAAGCCAGAAACATAGATTTCCATGTAAACTCTATGAATATTTGCGACTAATTCACATTTTTAAAAAAGCATAGTGCAAGCCAAAAGAAAGAAAAAAAGAAAAACCCATCTGTAGATGTGATTAGACCCATGGGATTACAGAGGGATTCTTTTGGGTTATGACTATATTTCCCAATTGGTATGCCTGGCAATGCCAGGAAATCTTGTCTAGAAGTTTAGACTTCTTAAATAGCTTTTCTTCATCAGTGGATTGCCCCTTAATATACTTTTGCCTAAATACCCTTTATCTTCTCACACTGTCTCCTCATGCCCCCCATGTCAATCCACCAAATGTTCAATTGAGTATCTCTGATAAGTGAGATACCATAAAAGACACTATGAGAAGTGCAAAAATGTTATTGAGAATGGACTAGACTGCTACAAAATTGACCCAAATTAGTGGTGGCTTAAACAGATAGGTATTTATTTCCCACATAAATCTTAGGAGTAAATAATTCCAAGGTGGTATGTTATCTCCACAATGTCAGGGACCCGGATCCTCCTATCATGGCTCTATTACCCCTGAGGTGTTGAGCTTGACTGCATGGCCTCAAGGTGGTTCATTATCTACTCTAGTCAAATACCACCAGGCTATGCTGCGTTAAGAAACTTGCTCCAAATCTGAGTTGCCTTATACGGGTCCAGTGGCCCTTCTCATTGCTCTATGTCTAGCACTAGGGGTCTCCAAGGTCACTGTGGAAAAAAGAGAAATGGAAAAGACACCTTGGGTCTTAGCTGACTCTTTCTGGAAGTGACGTAACTCATGCTCCAATCACATGGTAAGAGATAGTCCCATGATCCCAACTTACTGACATAGGAGAATGGTAAATGTAGAGGATCACATATACAATTGGTGATTAATAGTATTCTTTGCTATACCATCAAATTCATGTGCCTCCTAGCAGGAATATGAATTGGCAAAGGGGAAAGGAATGCCAAAAAATTGCCTGCATAACTAACAACTCTTATTCCATTGTATGCATTTTTATCACATGGTTATTCCTAGCTACAAAAGTGGTTGGCTGAGAAATCCAGTTTTAATTCTGGGTGGCCATGTGCTTAGCTAAAACTTAAGGTTCTATTATGATAGAAAAAGGAGAAAACAGGTATTTGGAGGCAATTGGAATATTTTGCTATAATGAAGTTGATACGGTCTTTGCCCCAAAGGAGCTTACTATTTAGTGGAAAAGATAGATGTGTACATAAAGGATTATATTGAGGTTAATTGTGTTCTGCTTTAAAAGAATGAAAGTGTTGTGGGAAGCAAAAACAAAGTTAGGAGAGAGATAATTCATTAATAATAACTCAAGGAATCAAACAAGTATAATGAGTTAGAGAAAAATTTATTCTTTGGAATGCCCTAGGGTCCTGGGAAAGTTTACCAGACCAATTAGGGAAGCCCTCAAAGATGAGGAGACAGAACTACATTTCCTATAGGTCTGCTCACAGTGGGTAAGGGTCACATATTGGTGAGAAAACCTCTCTCTTATTTTCTCCCGCATAGTCCAAATTTACACTTATCATTCCAGTGTATTATTAGTAGTGTCCTCTTTTAATTTCAGAATGTTCTAATTTGGGCAATAATAAATTATTTGGTCACTATAGTGATTGGAGGCTGGGCTTTAGGAAGGGAGGAGAGAATGTGAGGAGGGGAGCTGGGAAATGGTAGAATGCTATGTGGTGTTAATGTGATTTCTTCCCCAAATCTTGTAAACGTTCATTAAAGTTACTAACTTCATGAAATCATGAGTATGACTGAGTTTCTTTTTTTTCTTTTTTTCTTTTCTTTTTTATTCTATTTTTTTTTTTTTTATGACTGAGTTTCTTAAGGAAAAAAATGAGTGGGATAAAGTCGGTATACTAGCTGGAATGGAATCATTTCTACGAGGAAGTGATTTTAGAAATTGGCAGAAATCTTGGGGAAGGTACTAGATTCCATAGCTGTGAAATTGAAGGCTCAAACAAGTTTAGCTCAGTGTCCAAAGGATGAGGACATTCCACACATCATCACATCATCAGTGTTATATCTTACACTTTATAGGAGGTACCATCTGAGCAGAGTCCTGAAGGACAGTTTATTGATTTGGAATTCCACTTGGGGTCTGCATTTCCATGTACTATCTAAGTCCCCTCTCACGCCCTCTAATAAATCAGTAACTCCCCTACAACTTTTCTTTTTATACTCATGATCATTTTAAGGGCATGCCCTAAAGCCTTCCCAACTTCTTCCTCCCCCCCTAGAATTATACGAGCCACCCCACACCAATGCTCACCACTAATAACTTTTCTACTCCTCATTCATATCATAGCTGATTTAGACAAATGGAATGAAAATGAGAAAGCACTGGTTTAAGGCAGGCTTGCCCACATGCCACTCAATGAAAATATGTCAACAAACAATGAACTGACACACACAGGAGACCTGAGTTGAGTTTAATTTGTAATCATCCACAGGTTTTGGGAAAGTCACTTCACCTCTTCGAATTTGAATTTACTTATTCATAAAATGATGTTTGGAGACCAGATCAGTTCTTGATTAAATGCATTCCACAAAACGCTTATTCCATGAGATGCTGTTCTTTAAGCAGAAAAACATTTCCATTGGAGTGCATGATGAACCCACCTCACACTTTGGAATTCCTGGAGAGAGTTCCTCCCTTAAGAATTCCTTTTTAATTATGTTCAGATTTACCAAATCCCAAACAAAGAATGTCTCTATTGGTACTTCACATTGATAGAACAAAGCTGGCTCCATGATTTGGATGCTTGCATGAATCAAATATATCTTCCCTTCATCCACTTTCACCCATCTATGTCTATACTGGTTTATTTTCAGCTCTTGCTTCTCCTGGTTATGCCTAGGATAAGTTATGTCCAAATATAGTTACCCTGGGGCAGTTTCATCCAATTTCATTAGGTTTCTCCCTTCCCAAGGTCACCTCTACTCTGGCTCTTCTTCAACTTAGCATTTACAGTATGCTTCTGAATTTTCAACTTTCTTTTCTGAATTATACTTTCTCATATTAAAATAGGATTTGCCTATTTTTGATTTTGTCTCTTAGTATTTTCTGAAGCGGTCAACCTATTCTGAGCTTATTGTTTAAGCAGTATTTTTTCTTTTAGTATTTCCTTCCAGCTCTTTTTTCTTTCAATATTTTTTTCTCTTTCGCTTAAATGGAGCTCCTATTTGGTTCTATTACCCAACTGTGGTTGACATTTTTATGTTTTGTTGCTTTATTTGGGCGTTTTTTTGGGGGGGAGGGGCAGGGGGTGTAGACTTTGAACTTCATAGATTATCATACTACTTTTTCCATCCAAGCAGTGTCTCAAAGTCATTTTTGTAAAAAAGCAGGTGAAAAATTCTTGAAAACTTATCTGGTCTTTATTTATAATACATTTATTATAATTAAATGTTTTGTTTTTGTTTATGAACTTTATTAATAGCTAAGCTATTGACTAGGAGTATGTGAAACGGTTTTTTGTTGTTGTTGTTTTTTTTAAGATTTTTATTCTTTTAGACGGAGAGAGTGCAGAGGGACAGAGAGGGGAAGGGAGAGGGACATGCAGACTCCATGCTCAGTGCAGAGCCCGGTGCGGGGCTCAGATCCTATGACCCTGAGAACATGACCCCAAGATCATGACTCCGGTGGAAACCAAGAGTTGGGTGTTCAACCGAGTCACCCACGTGCCCCTGTCAAAGTTCTTAATCGCCTTGTGCATCTGGGGGTCTTCCACCATCTTAGATATGTAGACAAAGATTTTCTAGGATGAAATGTGTAAATTTTTGGTTTGTGAAGATGTCCCATATGCATATGTAGAAGATCTCCGCCTCATGGTGGTCTAAGGGAAAACTTTGAAGAAAGGAAAATCTGTTTTAGAAAGAGCATGGACTTGTGTTACTGTAAGCAAGTTATTTAACCTTTGATCTTCATTTCCTTAACTATGCGCATAATAATGTCTGTTATATTAAATGAGTTATTCAACATGAATTGCTGATGCTCATCCACTTCTGACTTACAAAAATGACAATTTCATATTTTTAACCCTGCACCTAATAAAATGAGCCAGCATCAGTCATTAATAAAAGCTGATTCTCTTAGCCTCTCCTCTATCATATGATTTCTCCAGTGCCCCGGTAATGCTCTGCTCTTCCTCTTCTCTTCTTAGGCTCACATGTTCTCTCTAGTCTCTTTTATCAAAGCTCAGGAATAAAAGACTGAAAAAAAAAATCTGAACGTCACAATTTATCTACCACACCTCATAAACATTTTTTTTCTGATAAAATTAATGCATTTTCTATAGAAAATTAGGAAAATACAAAAGATTCTTAAAAACACTAATAATAAACTATTGTCCACCAGCCCCCCAAATTCATTTCTAACATTTCCAGACATACAGAAAGAAATAGAAATAGAGCATGTAAATATATGGGGAGGAGAGAATTTTCATTTTAGTTTTTCAAAATAAGTTTATTTGATAAGTACTGTTTTGTATCATTTTTAAATTTAATATATTATTAACATTTTCAATGCCATCAATGATTCTTTTTCGAATCTTAATGTATTGTTAATGGTTGCATGATAGTCCATCTTAAGGGGATACTAAAATTTATTTAAACGATTCCCTGGATGTTTACAGGTGTTTTTTGGTCTTATAGAATGTACCATGATGAAAATTCTGATAAATAAATGTCTGTTCCAATCTACAACTCTTTGTTAAGGATTAACTACTAGAGGTGGAAATTGTTGGTCATAGTTACCCAAATTTTAATAGTTTTGATAAATTGCCCGGCAGAAAGGTTGTACCAATTTACACATTCAAGGGCATTTCTTACAACTGTTTACTTCCTTAGACCAGCAGTTCTCAAACTTTTGTTGTTAGATGCTTGTACTCTCTCAAAAACTACTGAGATCCCCAAAGACTTATGTGGGTATTATGTATGTATTAATATTTACCATATAAGAAATTAAAACTGAGAATATTATGAAAGTTTATATATTAATTGATTTTAAAACTAATAAACTCATTATAAATTAATAAAAGTTCACGTTTTTATGAAAAATAATTGTATTTTCCAAACTAAAAAATCTCTTTAATATCTGGCTTAATAGAAGGCTGTTGGATTTGCTTCTACATTCAATCCACCTTTGGTTGAAATATATATGAAAAAAGGTTCTGACTCACACAAAAATGTAACTGAAATAGGGAAAAGCATTTGAACAGCCTTTCTCATATAACTATAAATATTTTTCTTTGATACTACCTAAAATTCAACACGTGTTAGTTTCTTTTTCTTTTTTTAAAAAAATTTTATTTATTTATTTGACAGAGAGAGACACAGCGAGAGAGGGAACGCAAGCAGGGGGAGTGGGAGAAGGAGAAGCAGGCTTCCCGCTGAGCAGGGAGCCCAATGCGGGGCTTGATCTAGGACCCTGGGATCATGACCTAAGCCAAGGCAGACACTTAATTACTGAGCCATCCAGGCACCCCAACAAGTGTTAGTTTCTTAAAGGTTATTTGCAATATAGAATCAGAAGTCAATGTTTTATATTCTGTTGAGTTAAAATCCAATGGTCTATCTTGCACTTAAATGGTTCTTTTACTCATCCATGATTACACAAAATCACGTGTAGGTCATGCATTGAAAAATATTGTTTTTCAGGGTTATGTATATCTATCAATCTTTGGCACATTTCACTATCAAATATCAAAACCCCACGTTTATTAGTATTATCATCAGTCTCATCAGAAAATTCTTTAAGTACTGGGGAGCTGTCAAGGCACCATTGCTTGAAAGCTTTAATTTTATTATTGGCAGTAAATATTGTCAGTTGTTTTCCTTAAAGCCACAAGCTCCCTTCATTTATATTTAAGACAATATCTGCCAAATATACAACTGAGAAAACCCATCCTTCATCCCTCATTCTTTTAGGTAAAAGTGGTGGTCCTTGAACACACACAAGGGCTTTTCCTTGAGACAATTGTCATACTTTTGTATGCAGCAGAAGGGCTTTAGATGTTCTTCCCATTTCATCACACAGAATATTAAAAAGACTTGTACTCAAGGGCTGAGATTTAATGAAATTAATATTTTTACTACTTCACCAAGGACTTTCTTAAATGAAACTGACTTTTTTCCCCCCTGCACATGAATATTGGTGAAGAATACAGTTATTATCAGTACAGTTTGTTTTCATGGTCTTAATTTGTGCTACGGTACCATTGCTTTGGTGCAATCAGTACAAGTCTCAGTCCAGTGAAGAGGCAAAGCGTATTTTAGGATTACTGTGAAAATAATTTTGGTCTCACGACCCCCTGAAAAGGAAAGAGTGGCTCTCGCCACTGTATTATTACTATGATTATTATAACTGTTCTTCCTATCTATCCCCTCTTCAGTGAATGAGGGCGGGGATGAAGTGAGAGATCCCACCTCCTCCGCCCCCCACCAGCAATGTTTCCTGTTTAATCCCACTTACTAATTCTCAGAAAACAAAGCTGAACTTCTCAACTGATAGTGCAAAGACACCACAAAGACACAGGTTCTGAAGCAGAAGAGAAGGTAAACACACAATTACTTTAAAAACATTATTATTTATGTGTTTAAAGCAAAAATTAGTTTGGTAGAGAGCATCTTATGTCTGTTTTATTTCCATATCCCTCAGACTGACCATGGGATGCCTATCAATTAATTCATTTAGAAAGCCATACACCACAAGAAATAAATTATTTGTCCTCTGGAGCTTGTCACAAGGGGATTTTTAAAAAAACCATTAAACAGAAAGACAACTGCTCATCTTCAAAAGATGAAAGGCCACTTCTTCCTCCTCAGCTGATAGTTTCTTAGTAATGATACCTACAATGGATGGTGTTTCACATATTATCAAGCATGTCCATATACAAATAACTTAGCCTCTTTGAACCTCACTTTTCTTATATGTGAAATTGGATTAATAAGAATGCTTTGGGAGTATTTAATAAGACAGTGCATATGATGTGTTTATCACTGCGCCTAGCACCCAGGATGTTTTCAGAATGGTCATAGTGGTGAGAATAGTGGTAGTAGGATCAGTAGTAAGAGTAACAGCTGTGGGAGTTGTTGATTTAGGCATTAGTAACGAGGCCTGGCAGAGTGAATGGGCTCTTTCGTGGTCACCCACAAAGGCAAAGATGGAGCTGCTCTTCAGACCCTGGCTATTTTCACTCCATGCCCCAAATTCTTCCTGCTGAATCACAGCTGTACTTCTGGGGCTCTCAGAAAGTGTCCTTAGCTCTCCTGTTGGCTTGATCTCCCTCCTGACGGTGGGCTTCTCTTGGGCAACTTCCATGCCCGGCATCTCCAAGCAGGACCCCTCCCCACCCTGACAATGGTTCAGTATTTCCAGAGCCCTAACAGGAATGGTATATTTACATGGATGCACAGGTAGTAAAGAGTTTACAGCACGCACTTTGGAGTGAGCAAAGCCCAAGTCAGAGACCAGTTTTCTGTTTCTTATACCCTTGACATTGGGGACATGGAATGGTGCTAATACTTGCTTCGTGGAACTGCAGTGAAGGTCGTTATATGAAGTAGCATCTGGAACAGCTGAGCGCGAGCACACAACACCGGGCACACAGTGAGTGATCAATAAATGCCTATTTGAAGACGAAGTCTTACAAAAACAGTTGCTCTTCTGGGTCCCGATTTTTAGTCTCCTAGACTAAACATCTTCACTCTTTTCCTCCCTGCTCAGACCCAGACACATCACAGAATTATAAGAATACTAAAAACTCAGGACTATCCTTACACAGAATTTTCCCTAACCCTCTTTTTTCTTTGAGCTCCTAAAGCTATTTCATAGAAAAGTGACCTTATTTTTAAATAGAGGGGGCAATTGAAAATCAGTGAACGGACCTACCCCCTAATGATTTTTTTCTCAGACATAATTATAATAATTAGCATTATAAAGTGCTAATTATCTTTGGACACAGAGGACCTGCACACCAGAGACGGAGGTCCGCATTAAGTAAAGTGGATTTCACTTTCTTTAGTTACGAGATTTCTCTATTTTTCTCTTTGTAATGATGCAAAAAATATTTAATCCACCAAGCCTCATTTGAAAACTTTTTCCAGTTAAGGAAACTATCTGCTGGCCATCCACAGCCCAACTCCATATTGAACTTAGGGAGATACAAAGAATTGTTCCAAACTCCTCACTTTTTGTTAGATGACTGTTCTGTAGTTCTTTTTTTTTTTTTTTTTAAAGATTTTATTTATTTATTTGACAGAGAGAGAGACAGCGAGAGAGGGAACACAAGCAGGGGGAGTGGGAGAGGGAGAAGAGGCTTCCTGCCGAGCAGAGAGCCCGATGTGGGGCTCGATCCCAGAACCCTGGGATCATGACCTGAGCCAAAGGCAGACGCTTAACGACTGAGCCACCCAGGTGCCCCGACTGTTCTGTAGTTCTAGGCCAATACCTAGAACCTGGGAAGAATCTCAAACTGTAAAGATCATGAGTTTCTTGTTAAGATGACAGATCATTCTTATTAACAAATGGATAGATAAAATCCTACCCTAAGCCTCGGAAACTCTGGTGGGCGATTGCTGAATGTGTTAGGTATGTACGAGCTCAGTATGTGGTACATAGAATTTCAAGCTGAATGGCACTGAAGGAATCATCTGTTCTAACCATTTAATTTTACAGAGGAGAAACTGAGGCAGAGACCTACTCACTAAGAGAACCAGAATTGAAACTGTAGATGTGGATGTTTCCAATAAAATTTTTATCACACTGCATTGGGCTTTAAGTCAGAAGGCTTCTTATTAAGTAAAGTCAGGGTCATGTGTTAAAGTGTAAAAAAAAAAATTAGGACGAATAATGAGTCATTGGGGTAAGGCTTTGAAGAGTAGAACTCTGGACTCCCCTCTATCATTGGTTGTCTGCAATGAATTGTTAATATTATCTAGTCCTCACCTCATTAACACAGACATGGGATAGTGAGGCAGATTTTAGAGCAGAATATTAGTAATGCTGAGGTATACAGAGCCATGGACATTTTCTGAGAGCCCCAGAAAACCGTATAATTAGTTCATTCCCCCCAGTCCAATGTAGGCACTCGTTTCCCACTTCAGCCTAGAGATACCCAGTCATCCCTGAGTGGGTCAGTCTCATCCACCAACAGCTCTATGCAGTTGGAAGTTCTCATCTGTGTCAGGTCAAAATCTACCCCCTTAAATGTCCGTTCACAGGACCCGTTCTGTATGTTGAAGCACAAATAAATAAGTAAGTCTCACTTTAAAAAAATACTTTCAATTATTTAAAAATATGAACGTAATCCCCTTGAGTTTTTGCTAAACTGGTGTTTCTCAAACTTAGCTATATCAGAATACCTTGAAGGGCTTGTTAAAACACCTATCGCTGGTCAGACTGAGAAAGACAAATACTGGATTTCACTCACATGTGGAATAAAAACAAACAAACAGACACAAAGCAGAATCAGACCTATAAATACAGAAAACGCACTGATGGTTGCCAGAGGGGATGGGAGTGGGAGGATGGGCAGATGGTTGAAGGGGAGCGAGAAGTACAAGGCTTCCAGTTAGGGAATGAGTAAGTCATTGGGATAAAAGGCAGGGCCCAGGGAATAGACTCACTGAGACTGTAACAGCATTGTATGGTGACAGATGGTAGCTACACTTGAGGTGAGCACAGCAGAACATATAGAGAAATTGAACTACTCTGTTGTACACCTGAAACTAATGTAACTTTGTGTGTCAAGAATACTCAACCCCCCCCCCACTAAATCCCCACCTATTGCTTTCCCCCCATCCTCAGAGCTTCTGATTCAGTAGGTCTGGAGCGGTACCTGCGAATTTGCATCTCTAACAAGTTCTCAGGCAATGCCCATATGCTGGTCTGCTCACACCTTAAGGTCCGGAGCTCTGTCAATCCTCTCTATTATACCTTTTGAGGCATGTTTCCTAATCTGATGCCATTCCATTTGTCCTTTTTTGAATGCTTTAGAAATTTGGCTGTTATCTTTTTTATACTTTTTTATATTTGTTCAGGCTTTCCTTAGTGGGCATATGTGACTTTTCTTGAGGGAAAAAAGTGCATTTTTCTGGAAAATAAAGTTAAATGAAAGTGTAATTACCAATATAAAGCAAGATGACTAAAAAGAATCTGTCTCATTATTATGTTTTTATAGTTTATATACAGATTATTTGAACTAGAATGCATTTGCTAAGTCATTTATTTCTATTTCCATCACTGTACAGTGTGGTGATTGGGGAAAAAGATGCCTTTTTGGTATTAACTTTATTTTCACATTCTGGAGTTTATGGTAGTATGAGAAGGCCTAAATTTGTAAGCAGAAGGCCTGATTTCACAATCTAGAGATCTGGATTTCATGGACACTGCAATGTAGTTTGACTGCGTGTCTTTGGACAACTTTTCAGTTTCCTCATTTTTAAACGGCAATAAAATAGCAATGGCTGCCTTTTATTCTCCATACAGAAGTAAGAGAAAACAGAACAGCACTTGTATATCTATGAAGGCTTTGCAAATTTTGTTATTATCGCTAATGTTTATTCACATGGCTACTCCTTTCATTTTTTCATCTGGAATTCCCTTTTGTGAGAAGAAAAGTAGTGTAAGAATTCATTTTGCTTATAAGTGTCTTTAAGCATGAGCCCCTCCACCCACTGAGCACAGTGCCTACCTTATGTCCCCTAACTCAAGTGAACTTCTAGTTAGACCGAGTTAGTGATGGTGCACTGTCTCCAGAGAACGCGAAACCTATGGTCCATGAACACATGTGGTCTGTGCCTCTTAGCTCCTCTGATTAGATAGTTGACTTGAAGATTCCCCCTTGGAGGCCACAGACAGTGCCTGTTTTCACCCAAATTTTAAATGTATACTCTTTGTTAAGAAAGAGTGACAGTGAGGGTGCCCGGGTGGCTCAGTCAGTTGAACGTCCGACTCTTGATTTCAGCTCAGGTCATGATCTCGGGGTCGTGAGATTGAGTCCTGAGTGAGCTCAATGGGGTGTCTGTTCGGGATTCTCTCTCTCAGTCTCCCTTTGTCCCTCCCCCTGCTCATACTCTCTCTCTCTCTCAAATAAATAAATAAATCTTAAAAGAGAGAGAAAGAGAGAGAGTGACATTGACTTGGTATAATTCCTCCTCTACGACTGGGGAAAAAAGACTAACTTTCTAAGAATCTGACCTCCAGTTGAAGCTCCGATTCAATAAATCATAGGACAAGTTTTGAGGGACAAGTTTTGGACAGGACTGAGGTTGTTTTTTAATACTCTGTATAGACTTTTACCAATTATTGAAGAAAAGAACATGGGAGAAAATTTGCTGAATCAACTGAATATTCACAAAGGTGGTACTGACGTATCTCACGTAACAACTTTTCAGGTACCTGCTCTGGGAAAGGTCTACCATTTATTTTCAGACAATTCCTTTTTATTTTATATAACCACTTTTTCACCAAAATGACACTAAATACACTATAAGATGTGATATTTTGACATTACTGTTTTAGGGAAAGATACTCTCACCAACCTACTCTGTAAGAGTTTCTACTCTGAGGAACCCATGTGGATTCTTTTGAATTGCTCCATTGCTTGGCAGAGCCCTAAATATTTGCTGTACCCCAAGTGAGAAGGCTGGAGAGATGGCATCTGTGCATCTCTTTATTCTGCTGTGTGTCTGTTTCCATCTGTTTTGAAAGGCTCTCTTTCTTAGTCTTGTTTTGCCTTGAGATTTTTTTCTTCTCTGTGCTAAAACTTTATTTCTATCTAGTTTGACCTCAAGGAAACCATAAGCTCACGAAAGGTTAAAAAACAATTTATGAAGAAAGTGATGCAGAAAGAAAAATGCATTTTCCAAAAAATAACTCCTTTGGAGCCCTTCCACAGTACTACTTTCTGTTGTCTTTTTTCTAGATTGAATGTCACGAACTTTCAACTCATTACATTCTCAGTACAGGCTGTACTTAACTAAGCTTCATGTTGTTCTTTGTTACTTATATAAGCTTGCTTTCCATGTTCAACTGATGTATTATTCAACTGAATTCTCCTTTTGATTGTTATATTTTGATACAAATTGATCATTGATGTAAAGAACTCGATATATTTTGGATGTAATGGGTTGGGATGGAACACATTTAAAATTAAAAGAAAACTTTTTTCATTTAATAGCTTCTCCCTTGGAGATAAAGTTTTCAGGGATACATGAAAGTCATTAAGCCAAGCATTCATGTACATTTAAAAATTCACACCAAAAAGAAGTGATGGTATACTCCGGCAGAGGGATGGAAGTTTGAACCTCAGTTGCCTGATTCCTGGGACAAATCAATTCTTTATTCTTGGATATTTTTGCAGGATGCCCCTTTTCCTTTCTAATCTCCAGGTCAATATTTACAGCTGAATGAGTCTCCGCTCTTTAAAAGATGGGCTGGCTGAATCAGTTGCTGTCTCAGACAGACTTTAAATGTATTTTCAGCATGTCTTCAGACAGTTACTTTTCCTCTGTTCAATTTTGTTCATCTTCTTACTTAACTTTTCAAGTGCTACTGTTTCCTTTTTAAATGTGGTATTGAGAAGTGCAAACATTATTGGAAGAGAGAGTCTTACTAGCATAATTGTGCATTATCTTCCTTTTATATTGCAGATGGAAAACATTAAATCTAGGGGGAATAGAAATCTGCTCAATCAGATAATGATAGTACAATTTCCTTTTAAAAATACTTACCTGTGGAGAAGAAAAGTACTGATTTTTTAAGGTGGCAACTTTCCATCATTTTTAAAAAGAGCCAAATGACACAGAGAGTTAAAATTCTGTCTTTTGGGAGCCAAACTTCCTTGCTGATGCTACTCCTTTCCCTCTTGCAATTTGGTATTTCAGGTAAGGATTTGGGTGGGGTGGGAGGAGGGAGTACTCTTGTAGAGCAGTATATCATAATTTGGGGATTAGTAGAGTACTTAGAAAGCACACAGTGCTCTGTCCCATGTCTTATATTAAGATTTAGTAACAACAATTCCTTACAAAAATTTTTAACAGCTTTATTAAAGGATAATTGATAAAGAGTAAACTGCCTATATTCAGTGTGCAATATGATAACTTTGATCTATGTAGAAACCCATGAAACCATCATCAAAATCAAGATAATGAACATGGTCATCCCCAATAGTTTCTGCAGTCCTTGACCCCGGTTGGAGATAACTATGTATCTGCTTTCTGTCCTTACAGATTAGTTTATATTTTTTAGAGTTTCATTTAGGTGGAATTATACAGTATATAGTCTTCATTGTCTGGCTTCCTGCATTCTGCATCATTATTTTTAGAATCATCTAGGTTGTTGCTTGTATCAACTGTATTCCGTTCATTTTTATTGTTGAATAGTCTTGTGTGGACGTGTGCTTTCATTCATTTTGGGTAAATAAATAGGAGTGGAATTGCTGAATGGTTTGGTAGTTGTCTATTTACTTTTTAAAGAAATCACCAAACTACCTTCTAAAAAACACCTTCTGAAAAAACAAACACAAAGCTGGACAAAGTACTTTAAATAATGGTTTTTAAGACAGTGAACAAGGTGGGCAGGTATTTTGGTCCCTCTTACTCCATTTTGGCCAGAAGCAGAAGAACAATAATTAATTTTAATGAAGAAAAGAAATAGTCAAGGAGGCTTGAGATTTCATTTTTTTTTTTTCAAAAACAGCATGAAACTTTAGTTAAAAGGGATAATATCTGAAGTATTAGCCAAACTGGAGTTTTACTCCACTGCCATGTTCACAATGGTGCATATAGAGATCTGGAATTTCATATAGCTGCAAAATTTTGTGATTTGACAAATGATAATTTTCATTATAATGATAATTCTGATTAATGCCAATCTTCAGAAATATAAACTTTGCCAGTTAAAAAGGGAAAATTTTCTTTTGTGTAATAATTTCCAATGTAAAGGTATTTTAATATACTAACACTTCAATTTCCTAAGTCTTTCTTCCAAACTTGAATCCCTGTAGAAGTCTTTGAAAAATACTTACATCGAGCATTCTCCCTTCTCTGTAAAAATATGGTTCTTACAGAATACAGATGTTTCTTAGACATGAAAATAAGTAAGCATAATTTGAGACTCTAGCGGTTAAAAGGAAATAAAATCTAGAGAGCTGGCCTCATCTGAGCTTTAGGGAGAAGTGGCTAGCTTTGAAGACCTCTGACAGGAAATGACTGGATACTGGCTGGAGAAATGGCTGTTACTTAGCTCATCTCTCACAGTGAAAACTCATACATGTGTGCAATAGAAATGCTAAGGATCTCTATTACAGGTGTATATTGTACTACATGCCCTCTTATCAGCTCTTTATGATATTGACTCTTCATTGCCCTCCCTAACCCTTCTCACTCCTGCCAAAAATCCCACAACCAAATCTTTATTTAATTTCCAGGTATCCATATCTTTTCGGATAAGATTTATTTGTCTGACTACTCCTAGAATTATTTATCTAGCCCAACACTGCCACACCCTTCATATTCAATCTTGTCTCTATAAAGGTGGTGATTGTTAATTCAGAATGCAATCTCCAAAGATGAAATCAGCTCCATCAGCCCAAATAGCTGTCTCAAAAATCCCTAAAATCATTTTTGTTCAAGGCTTGACATGTTGTCTTCATTAGCCCAGCCATGTGTCCATCATAAGTCCCATCAAAGAGCTGACTGTTTTCTCCACACTGTTTTGAAAGTCTAATTTAAATGTTAACTAGCCCAGCAGTAATACAATTCGGATTGTTAACAGCAACCTCCAGACTCAGAGACAGTTCAAATGACCATTATCTGGAAAAACGAGACAGAGTGAAGAGCTGTTTCTTATTATGATGCTTAATTTACAAATTAAAAGCTCCTCAAATCCCCATTTCAGAGCTAGCCCTATTTGGGGCAGTGGTGATGGATAACAAACATTGTTCTAAATAATAAAATTGTTTTAAAATATAGGAAGACAAAATAATTATACTTAAATTGACAATTTTTTCAATTCCTTAAAACTTCTACAACTATGAAGTGATCAAAATTGTTAGGGGCATTATATTAGTCTATAAATAAACATGTGAAATAATATAATATGTACTTCATTTACTTTAAAGTTTTCCTTAGCTATCACTGCCTAGAATTTACGCCAAGTCCATTTTTCTAGATTGTGAGAAAACATCTGCCTTTAAACATGTAGAGAAGTAGAGGTATTCAAGATTGGCATCATTAACTCTTATTAAATATTAACATACATGTATTGCATATATATGTATGTATTTAAGAACTAAGATCATATGGAATGTCAAAGATTATGAATAATGATTCTTGTGGATTGCTGGTCTACAGAGGCTCAGAATTATTATCATCTGAGGAGAGTTTGTCAGACCAGTCCTTTTCAAATTTCAGGGATTGATACATTAATTTTTGTGATAGACAGGATCTAAGGTGTTCCCCCAAGTCCCTTCCTCTTGGTTAACGCCCTTGCATAATTGCTTCTATTTGTGTGTGTAGCGGACCTATGATGTGCTTCTAACAGAGTGTGGTAAATCTCTCAGGGCATTTGTGATTCCGTGTATGTGATCATATTATGCTATTGTAGCACTTGTTTTGCAAGGAGATTTGTTCTCTTGCTGGCTTTAAAGAGCAAGCTGCCATGTTGTGAGCTTCCCTATGTAAAGGGTCACGTGGCAGGAAACTAAGGGTGGCCTCCAGCCAACAGCCAGCAAGAAACCCAGCCCTTAGTCCAACAAGCCCACAAGGAACTCAGTGCTGACAAAAACCAAATGAGCAAGGACATGAGTCCTTTCCCAGTTGAATCTCATGTGAGATCCCTGCCCTGGCTGACATGTTGATTGCAGCCTTGCAGATGACTCAGCCAGGCTATACACAGATCCCTGACCCACAGAAAGTGTGACAAAATAAGAGTGTGTTTTTATAAGCTGCCAAATTTGTGGCAATATCGTTACACAGCAACAGGTAATTAATATAACGTGTCATAAAATAAATTTGGTAAGTGGCAATCTACAATTTAAAAAATGAAATAGAATGGAATAGATGAATAGAACCGAATGAAGTATAAGCCTATTTCATTAAAATTTTACTTTATTTATATAGTATACATATATATATTAACATTGGGTCACAATATAAATGTATTCATAATGTGGGTTGTAGTAAAAAAAATTGACAAAAATCTTCTGGAAAAGACCCTTTGTAGTTTTAAAGGTGTATATTCTCAATCTATGAACACTTTACAAGGCCTATGAATACTGCTGAAGCAGGAGTATAGGAGTGGCCAAGGAGAATGTACAAGTATTGAAGACGAAGAGTATCTCCTCACATTTAGGGGATTTTCGACTTTGGAGGAGAAGTAAGAAGGTTATATCTGGACTAAATTATAGCATTATTTAATGTTCAGTACTCAATTTATAAACATATAGAGACAGAACCAGGCAAGACTTTAAGTTGTGCTAATTTAGACTTTTACCCCCAAAGTGTAGCATTCCTCTTGCTGGTAGTAAGGTATGATTTTAGTTTGCACATAGAAAATTCAATTTTTTTTAACATTTATGCATTTATCTTCCTGAGTACTCACAACCCAACAATGTTACTGCTTAGGTTGAAGCTGACGTTAAACAGTGCCTCTGTCCTAGCTCTGCCTTCTAACAGTCTGTGATCTTGTGACGACATGTGAATAAGGCCATAAAACATCAGGAAAGGAATTTGCAAATGGCCAATGTCTGAAAATTGGGAAACCCTTTTCCAGACCAAACCTTGGTTTACCACAGACCTGGAAACTCAGAGAGGTTAAGTCAGAGAGGTTAAGACTTGCCTTGCTCACTGCCTTGCATGTGGGATCAAACACTGGAGGAAAAGAATGAGCCATTGCTCAAGTTTACATAAACCGTAGACTCTCTTGAGTTAAATAAGTTACATTGGTAGGGAAGGTCTACGTGGTTGTGATGTGGGTAAGTGTCTGAGGGGGAATGTGTGGTGCATGTGTGTTTCCTGGTGGTTCCCGCATCAGACATTGTGCTAGACACAGCCAACAAGACAGTTAAGGCATATCTCTTGTCCTTTCAGAGTTTACAGAGGAACAGATCATCATAGTTAGTCATAAACCCCAATAATCAATAAATTGGTGAAATTATTGATTATTAGAAGCCTCTTTTGAGAGTCGTGTAAAAGATGCAAAAGAACGTTGACTTTCACATTAGAAGATGGGAGGTCAGATTTTAGCTCCACTTTTTGCTGGCCTTATGATCTTGAACAATGAAACCTCTGTGAGCTTCATTTTGCTCATGTATGTAATTGAGATCTGAGTCCTTTCTTCACTGAACTATGCATAGTCAGGCTTCTCCAGAGAAACAGAACCCATAGGATATATATATATATATATATAAAGAAATTTATTTTAAGGAATTAACCCACATGATTATGAAGTAGGGCAAGTCTAAAATCTTCAGGGTGGGACGGCAGGCTGGAGACCCAAGGAAGAGCCAGTGTTGCAGTTCGAGTCCAAAGGATGTCTGCTGCACAAATCCCTTTTGCTCAGGGAGCGCCGATCTTTTGTTCTATTCAGGCCTTCAACTGATTGACCAAAGCCCACCCACATCATAGAGAAGAATATGCTTTATTTAAAGTCCACTGATTTAAATGTTAATCTCATCCCAAACAACTCTCACAGAAATATCTAGAATAATATTTGGCCACATCTCTGAGTACCATGGCCCACCCAAGTTGACACATTAAAATTAACCATCACACATTCACCCCCTGTTAACTTGGCCCCCATACGCATCTCCTTAAACAGAACTTCATCTCCAGATAAAGGTCATACTTCCACCTGACATGATACAACTATCCTGTGTGCAGGTGAAAACACATTAATCCTTTTTTCAGAAGAGGATGTAGAGTCGTTGGATGATGTTTACCTCTCTCCTTGATATCCCAAAACCTAATACTATAATACTGATATCCCAAAACTAAATACTATGATGTAAAGTTAACAGTACTTCAATACTATGATATAAAGTCAGCACACCTTATGTTAGATAATAAGAGTATAAGAGAGGGAAGAAAATAAAGATTTTATATATATATATAAATATATAAAATATTTATAAAATATATATAAAAATATATAAATATAATAAAACATATATTTATATTTATATACCACTGGCCCTTGAATGATGTGGGAGTTAGGGGTGTCAACTCCCCCACACAGTTGAAAATCCGTGTATAACTTTTGACTCCCCCAGAACTTAAGTACTAATCTGGAAGCCTTACCAATAACATAAACAGTTACCACATAGTTTGTATGTTCTATGTATTATATACTGTATTTTATAATAAAATAATCTAAACCAAAAAATGTACACTTACAGTTCTACACTGTAAAAAAAATCTGCGTTAAGCTGACTCATGCAGTTCAAACCCAAGGGTCCTCGGGTCAACTGTATGTGTGTGTGTGTGTGTGTGTGTGTGTGTGTGTATGTGTATGTGTGCATATAGTAGCTAGATTTTCCAGCACATGGCATATTGTTACTAAATGCTGCTTCTTCACACTGTACTTTGATCTAGGATCAGTCTCTGTTACCTAGTGTCATACATTAACCGTGGTAAGAATTAGCCTCTGTACGAACGTGGGCATAAGAATTTGTATGTGGTATGTGCTCACACATTTTGGTAAATAATAAATTACGTGTGCAGTAATTAGGTGCCTGTTTCTTTTATATAAAAGATCATCTACTTAATTTTTTGCATTTTAGGCCAGGGCACACAATTGTAGAATTCTTGGCAGAGGAAATTAGGGTTTTCTATTTTTAAGAGTCTGAAACTAAATTTTCAAAAATTCTGCCTGCACATAATGAAATGGGCCCAAAAGGCTGCATGCGAATTGGGCACCTATCTGAATTATTTGCCCTAAAGTGGTGGTAATGATTGTGTGTGTGTGTGTGTGTGTATACATATATATATGTATGTGAATAAAATAACTCACTTTTAAATCTCCTGCAATTGATACCTGAAACTTTATGTAATTCGCTCAATGTTCAATCTAACTATATATCCACAATTTAATTGAAAATCCTGCCAACATCATGTACGTTACCCCCTGCTCTATCCTAGCTAATCTGAAAAATAAAGAAAAATATTGGACTTTGAGCATTTAATCCAGACACAGATAAAGAGCTCTACCACATACATTGCATTTATATTCTCCTTTCCACTTATAAAATGTCTTTTCCTCCGTGAGGCAAGAGATGCATGTCTATGTTAAAATTCTAGTTCTACCTTCATAATACTCTTCCTAATTCTACTCTGAGTATAATAGGTAGCAAATATTTTTTCTATTAATTAAAGTCCTTCACTTTTAGGATGAATTTTTTTGAAAGCTCTCCAAGGCTCTCCTGCTCTTTAAAAAATATCTTCTCCCATGGAAATGCTTAATTCACTGCTTGATACTATAAAAATTAAAAAGTACTTATTCAAACTGGTTTATTTTGTCCTTCCTTCTCTAGTGCCCATTATGCCCCTCCTCCTAGGCTCAAGCAAATATGATGAGGGGAAGAAAAATGTCACTCACACACCTGCACGAGAGTCTATGGAAACTCTTGCATACCAAGAAGGTTAGTCCACATTACAGCTTTCCTCCCATCCAAAATTATAATAATCAGGATGGCTAATGATTGGGAATTTAAATTCTGCTTTCTTATTTCCAATCATTATGCTAAGATCACAGAGATAAATAAACTTTTAGCAGTGTGTAGGGAAAGAAAATCTTTTCAAATTCACCAATCAAGTTATTCTAAATCCAATCTTTCTATGCCTTGCAAAATCAGCTATATCTGGTTGTTTTCACAATTTCCTGATTAAATCTGTCAATAGATTTTCTACTGCTCATTCCGTTATTTATCCAGAGCATTAATGAACTTCTCTACCTCCTGTGGATCCATAAATATTTCTATTTTATTATCAAAAACAACCCTTAATTGGACTAAAAATAGGATTGTAGATCTATCCGCTCTGCCTAAGTAGTGAATTAACTTTTGTGGCTCCAAAGTCACCATTTATTTTTTCATCACTCACTGCTATTTATTGCATGCCTACTACACACCAGGACCGTTCCTGGGGCTCAGGATTAAATGGTGAAAAAGGCAAGCAGGGCCGCCGCTCCCACAGATGTTAGATTCAGTGAGAGAGATAGTTCATAAACATGTCACCAAATAAAGCAGAAACTTCTTACGATGAAAAGTGGTACAGGAATACAGAACAGGGGAAATCTGGAATGTGGTGACTAAACGGAGGCAAGGAGAAATGTGTGCCAAAGAAGAGGGACCCAGGAAGTCCTCTTGGAAGAGCTAACATTTGAACTGCTGTCAGAATAATGAAAAGGAACTGGCCAGGCACAGATCCAGGGGAGAGATTTTTTCAGACAGCAGGAATAGCAGATGCAAAGGCTCAGAGTCAGGAAATTGGTGTGTTTGGGGACACTGAAAAAGACATGTGATTGGATCTAAGTAAACAAGTAACGGCAACTGACGTGACATTTGGCAATGTTCCCACGATCTGACTTCAATAATAATGGCTAAAATGTACTGGGCTCTCTGTATGAGTCAAAGACCAGGAACATTCATTCGTTACCTCAATCAATTAAAAATAACTGCATAAGGAAATTAACTTTTATTATTTCCATTTTCCATTAAACTGAAGTTCAGAGAAGTGAGCGACTTGCTGAAGGCTATTTATCTAGTAAGTGGACCAACTCAAACTGAACCCAGCCCAGTTCCTTAAGCAGTAAGTTACAGTGCCCACCTTACATCTTTCCCACTAATAATTTGGACTGTTTTTATCTTGATTTATGAATTACTTTTGCAAGTAGCATTTAGCCACTTTTGTTTCAGGACTACTATACACAAGAACGTCAGTATCTGTGTAATACTTTACCTACTAGGTAGGAGGCAGTGATACGCTGGTAACTGCCGAGCAACTAACCCCCATCTTCCCCCAAGAAAGCCCTGATTTGTGGCATTTGTTGATTTCCATAGTGTAAATACTCCCACAATGGTCTATTTCAAGTTAACAATGAGTCATCTGCTAAATGTGCAATCGAGAAGAGATGTGCCCAATCAGCTCCTATGAGCCAGAATGAATGGGCTCCAATATACCACTGCTAGGAGATGCCCAATAAATATTCATTTGAAAGAAAGCCTACCCATAGGAAAACAGTTTGGAATCCCTTTGATGAAAGTCAGAATCACAAAGGCTAAAACCAATTGCATTTTATTACTTTCCATCATTTAAATTTACTAGTTGGGAGAAAGGTAGGAGGCCGTTCATGAAAAAAAAAAAAAAATGGATGTCTTTTCCCCTGATTTGTGCCAGTTAAGAGTTTTATCACTGCCGCCTGAAACATTTTGCCATTGAGTTTGTTCATCGTTGAGCGCATCATCTTCTTGAATGTGATGTACACAAATGGTTATTTCAAAATGAAGAGGCACAGCACCTTAGGCACCTATATGAAAGTTCAGGATGGTTTTGCTAATTGAGAATTTAGGAGACCAAGCCCCTGGATGCAGCACCTGAGGAATTGTTTTACAACATGGAAGCCATTAGACAATATGGACCCTCTATGAATGAGCGGGAATCCTTGCGGTGGGGGTGGAGAAACTGCCTTCCAAGTGCAAATTCCAATGTGGAATCACCAGATAATAATTCATGACAGAGATACAACATATGCTCTCCTGATAGAGTGGGAGTTACAGGACACAGAGAGCAAGTAAGCAGCAGAAACTCTGTGAGTTACGGCACCTCATTGCCATTATAAAACATCTTTATTGGGAGGGAAAACGCAATATTTTGGTAGAAGGAGATGAAGGAGGTAGTCTGGATTGCTCACTTATGGTAGAATGTGCAATTTTACAGCTGGGATATGCCCGTCTGCTCTGTGTCTTCCTTGACTCACAGCCTATCCTGAGCAGGCGTTGAGTATACACACTTTAATCCGCAAGGCAATCAAGGTGCTTAGGTAGAACCTGGGAAATGGAGAATTTTGTGAAAGGGGAGCCTATATTTTCTACACGAAGTTCTCAGCACCATCCTCTCCATCCCTTTTTAAATGTTAATTTGACTTGCGCTACTTCTGGGAAGCTGTGTTAGTGGTCATTGTGTGTGCGTTCTTGAGGCAAGTGGATTGATTCCCCCCGTATAAAACACTTTGTTGTTGTTGTTGTTTTACTGTTCAAGTTTGGAAGTGGCTGTCATTTCATTTTCTCAGCAAAGTCTTAATGCTAAGAACACATCATTGGAGTCAGGTGCAGAAGCCTGGTGCCCTCGGATCCTTGAGGCTTAGAGCAAATGTCTGCTTTACTTTCCCAGTGTCATAGAAAAGGGCAGCTTATAAAGTCATCAGAGAGTTGCAGTCAATCTGAAGTTTTAGAGCTGTAAAGAAATTGACCATGCAAATCCTTCAGTAAGCATAGTGTGGGAGACTCCCCCCCCCCCCCCCGCAGGAGCAAGGGAAGGGTACTCATACTCTCTCCAAAAAGAGTTTTCAATCTGGTGTTTCTGCATTTTTTAAAATTCTTTCTCATGAAAGGATAAGTTGAAAGATTTGAACCCTTTATCTGCTTGGCAAATCAGAATATCAGAATAACATGAGGAAGGTTGATAGCCAAAGATAGGAGTCACGGAGAATGGAGATGAAAATGCATGATATTTAGAAGTCTCTAGTCTACCTTATCATTTTCATCAAAGAGAATATAATTCCTCTATGCAAACATATGAGTGAATTCCTATATTCATTCTTTCTTAAGTCTCTCCTGCTTGTTTTGTTGAAATGTTCCTTTAAAATATTTTGAATCTCAATCATATGTTGAGGGGTTTTTGAAAGCTGAGAGGTCATCAATTTCATGATTTCGGTGGTATGACTCTGGAATGTCATTATTTTCCTCTTATAAATTTGATCAGTAAAAAATCCCATAAAATGGTCATGGTGATTCCCTGTAAGGTAGTCTCCTAACATCTAAGTTTAGAAAGGAATGTTTCAAGGGGTACTTTATGTTGATACACATTGCTGTGAAGTCTTCTTTATTTGTTATTGTCTTTTAGAAAGCATGAAAATGTCTTTTCTATTTGGAGTTGTTTTCAGGAAATATGGACTCTTGTCTCTCTCGTTACCTCCTGGCTACACTCACTTTCTATGCTATTTGTGTATCTACATTATTCATGCTTACAAACCCAGCTGTAAAATAAAAATAGAGTGAATGAATGAGTTCTAAGGATCAACATAAAAATACGGCCTGAACTCCAGCCAAACCTTGACTCTAACTTACTTTACCTAGTTCAACCCTTCCTTATCTCATCCAGAAATTCTGTTAGTCAAACTACTTCTCTTCTGAAAACCTGCTCATCTGAAATAAGGTTTGATGCCCAGGACTTTTCTTAATTAAAATGATAAAATCTATAATATTCCATGTGTTTGGTATATATCCCCAGATTCCCTGTTAGACCTGGAAAGTTTTCATATCAATCAAAAATGAAGAAAAGTACTTTGTTCTGTTTCTACATTTTTGAAATTTAGCCCCCTTTATTTTTATTTACTCACCAGCCGGGAAACGTCGTGTGGCTTTCTTTGAAGCCCTGAAAAAATTAATACGGAATGGCCCCAACTTCACTATGCTAATATTCTGGGAGGAACCGTCCTCAGAGACCATCTTAGGCTGGCAGCTGCTGTTTCTGATGCTGGTAAATTGAAAAGCAAAATACCACCGACACAGCGAAAAAGCATGGTCAACTTTACATCAGACTTCATTGTTCCTGTTGTAATGCGCTGCTTTCCACACATAATAGTGACTGAGCTGGGTGATCCTTTTCACTTAGGGGAAAAAACGTTTCTAAACTCATTTTGTCAGCTCCAGAGTTTCCTATGTCTAAAACAGAGAATTATATACGTGACAGGGCTCAACACTGGGACTAAGAGATCGCCAAACCTGGAATGAAAAACATATAGTTTTCTGGCAATTTGAGCCTTTTGTAAATTTTCCTTTCAAGCTGATTCACATGGCTGAGTAGAAAAATGCGTATTCCTCATTGAACTCCAACCGGCAGCTTCCTAGATTTCTGCCGTCAGTTGTAGTGAAATCATTGTCAATTAATCAACTGGAAGAGCAAACACCTGCCCAATTTATTATTATTTTTTTACAAGTAATTAGGGGGTCCAATAAAGCAGCAGGAGTAGATACATTTTCAGGTAAAAGCGTATGTCAAAACCTGCATGTTTCTAAGCAATCCCACAGCAGAGAGAAAGAGAGACAGAGAGAGAGAGACAGAGACAGAGACAGAGATATATATATATTTCTTTTGACAACAAACAACCACAAACAAATTCTGAAATGTGGAACAAAAAGGCTTGTCAAGCAACGATCTTTATCGCCAAGGATCCCAGCACCTGTGAGTATACTTAAGAGCATCATGTGTGACAGATCTATGTAGGTCACTGGTGTGTAGGTAGCATCGGGACCGCTGGCCTGGGTGCAGACAATGAGCTTCTATCTACCGGTTTTATGTATATTTTGTAAGCCAGGCAACAGAGACAGATGGAATTTTGTCTCTCCTCCAGAGAGAGGGAGAGGGGGAGAGAGGGAGAGAGAGAGAGAGGGAGACAGAGAGACAGAGAGGGAGAGAGTGAGGGAGAGAGAGAAAGAGAGAGAGAGCAGGAGAGAGGGAGAGAGAGAGAGAGAGCGAAAAGCAGCCGGGTGGCAGAAGCCCATGTACACTTGCACAAAACAGGTGGTGTTCTAGTTAGGATGCCATATTTGCTATTTAGGGTTCTTGTGATCTCTGGAAGATGGGTAAGCTATAGGGTGCGTAGGATGAATCTACACAAAGCATCCCTAGCGCTCCAAGCCTACAGGCTCCGAGCGACCTGGCACTCCACATACCGAGATGGGTTATCTCAGCAAGCCTGCTACAGAGTCTCTGTGAAATTTGGGTTACCACATTTAGCTGTGGGATTACAGCACATAATACCACAGATAGGAGATAATGCCTGAGGCGTGCGGCTGTGGCGATGTAAGCCTCGTAAGGCTAATTATGGCAGATTTGGGGGTTGGGGCAGATAGAGGGGAGGCAGGACGTGGAGTGGGTAATACAGCGTGGCTTGTGGCTTGCTAGTGGCTGTCATGGCATGCTTGCCCCCACAGCCTGGTACTCCACCTACCCTGACAACCCAAACAAAGCTATGAAATGTCATTCTGTGCCTCCATCCTTTCTGGGGCAGACAGCAATAAATCAGAATTTATTTTTCTCAATAGGAGTCCAACAGCACATAAAAAGGGCAGAATTTATTTTTATTTTTTTCTCTTACTTTTAACTGTCTTTTTGGAGGCTGAAGTGATAGGTTAACATTTTCTCTCCGATGGCACTGTATGAATTTTTTCTTTAATGATTCGTGTTCACTGCTTCCAGTGGCCAGAAGCTCTCAAGATATTTATGAAACAAGTTGTCACCTCATGGTACCTCACCAAAACTTTCTTTTTTCACATTTTTTGTTAGTGAGCTTTATTTCTCACTGTATTTCTGTTGAATAATCTCCCCAACACTTGGACAAGTCCTGGACAAGTCTGGTAGAGTTCAGAATAAAACTGAACTGTGGTGGGTGATAATTCTTGCTAGTCCAGCTATCTCAAATTTTGAACCTGTTCACATTTCCCGAATCTCAACATTTCCTTCTGATTGACAAAGACCATTCGAATGCTCTATCAACTCACAAAAGCCATTACCTCATCTCAATTTTCTCAAAAGGAAGCAATGCTTATCATTATCCATGCCCTACTCTTATAACAGTTGTTAGGAAGCTCAAATGTAAAAGGTGTTTCTCCCATAATTGAAGTACTTCCAATGTACAACTGTGTTGTACTCTCTTCTCCCTTCCTTCCAGGTGCAACTCTTCTTGATCTTGGAAAAAGGCACAATGAGATTTGGAATATCTAAAAGACATAAGTTGTCCAGAAAGTCTTAAGATATATTCTGAAAAATACTAGATATGGTACTTATTAGTGCTATTCATGGGCTATTTTAGGATCTCTGCATTTTGGGCACATATTAAGATTATTATTTCTTGCCCCCTTGTGTTTGCATGGAGCCATCTGACTAGTTCTGCACAATTAATTGTGATCAGAAGTGCTGCGAGTCACCTCTGATCCAGGGCATTTAATGGTTGATATATGTAGGAGATTTTCCAGAGCTTTCTCTTTTTCCTCTAGCATGGCAACTGGCCCACTTTATATGCTAGCTCTTCCTTCAGGTTTGGTCCATGAGTAACTGTAATGAACACAACACTCCTGCTGATCCCTAAGGACATGCTGGGCATGGACCGTGAGCAGGAAGTCAATGTGTGTTGAAATAAACCATTGAGATTGGGAAGGCTCTTTGTTACCTCAGCCTAACCTAGCCTATCCGGACTGTTAAACTAGTTCCTGGGACTGCAGTCCACGTGGTGTGCAACGAAGGGGTGCCAGGTGAAACAAGTTTGGGAAAAGCTAGTTGAACAAGATGAAATAGGTTACCTAGGCTGTTTCAGATTCATTAATGGCCCGTGAATCTTCCTAAGCCTATCGTAAAGAAATGAAAGCATCCCAATACGGCACTTTCTATTTGAGGATCATCCTGAAGGACTCACGTGCCAAGGAATGCATGCCAACTCTCCACTACCTCGTCAGCCTTTGTCCTCCTGTGACGGCATCCGGACAGTCTTCCTCGCTCCTTGGTAACCCTAGCTCATGGCACGGTGCTGGTTTCACTGCAGTTCCACATTCCCTGTAATCCATTTGCTTGAGGAAATCTATAAATTCATTCTCCTCTTGAATGTTAGCTAATTTCAAAGGCAAGTGTATAATATTCTGCACGTGGAGAAGAAAGTGGTGCTATTCTCTAGAAGGTGAAATATATATATTTATATATATATATTTCAAAAACGTAGACTTTGACATTTTTCTGGCTCACTAATTTCTTTTCTTTTTCCAATTAAAAAATACACCTCATTTATGAGAAAAAATATATTACCATACATGCTACAAATAGAAGCCAACACACCAAAGAAAGTAACTGCTGCTAAAAGCTGGCTAATTGAAATGTAATTCATTAGTTTCAAACAGAACTGGCTCTGCATGTGCGTGTGCGCATGCGTGCACGCACACACACGCTTACACACACACGTAGAATTTTGGCCTCACAACCCTTTCCAAGGTTGCATTTATGCTTCTTTATCTGGCAGTGTTTTTGCTGCACTTGAGAAACTGGAAAAATCTATTGTATTGAAAACTAAAGGTGGCCACTCACACACAAAGTCTGACTATGTTTTTTTCCACGACTATTTTCTGCCCGGGGATGATTGTATAGACGCCAGCCTAACAAAGCATTCTGTCTGTCAGTGGTGTGCTGAATTTGGAGAGAGTGATCAGAACTTAATTCTCAAAATGTTACTCTGATGCAAATCGAGGCCAGTCTATTTCAAGAGACTCTAGTTTCTTTATTCAAAGTCACCCTGCATTTCTGGAGCTAATTTGGTCTGAAAAGTAACCGGTTAGGTGAAGAACCAAAGTGTTTCCAAGCCTTAGGCTGCAGGTGGCTGAGATAAAAGTAAATCCCAAGCTGTTAGAAGAAGAAAAGGAAGTGGAGGAGGAGGGAAAAAGTAAAATAAAGAGAAAAAAAAAGGAAATGAAAAGGAAGAAGGAAGAAAGGAAGGAAGGATGGAAGGCAAGAAGGATGGAAGGAAAGTAATTCTGCTCCGGCGCTCATTTACTTTCTGAATTGACACACGAGCAGCCCAGATCTTATCAGATAATACACACATTTAGAAATCCGTCTGCACGTGTCTATGTTCCTACAGCCCATTCTGCCTAGCTAAAACAACATCTTTTTTTTTTCCCGAAAAATCTGTTTCCTTCTTACATAGTCCAAATGTTAGAATGTGGTTTGAATTCTTTTTTGAACATTAATTTAAACAGTATGGGAATAGATCAGCCCTTATAAGTCTAAATAAAACTTCCTTCGACATATATAATATGGTGTGCTTATTTGGAGGCTAATGGAGCTGGAAAGAAAAAGTGGGAAAGAGTTAAATACAGAAAAGAGTAAGCTTCATGGGAGTTTTTTTCTTATAAAAATTTAATTGCTGCTTATTTTTTTTTCCATCCAACCTATTTAGCAGAAATTTACAGCAAAGCTTTAAACTGGTTTTCATACCAGCATTCCAAATGTTCGGATATTTTGACCTGAATAGAAAAATGCAAATAACACAGTGCCACTTAGTGGAAAGGAAAAAAAAAAAAAACCATGTGGATGAGGAAGAAAGTCAACAGGCATCCAAATCGTTGCCTGGAATTATAGATACAAGTCATGTTTGACATTCAGATGCTATGCCTTTTGATGGCTTTCAATCACATTTTATTTCTACTGCCACAATAATAAGTAAATTGTGTCACATGCTATCACAACAAACATTTCCAAAAAGAGCATGGAGGAATCCATTCAATGCTGATAGTATAGAAACATTATAAACTCTATTCACTCAAGGAGAGAAATTTTGGTAACTTCTTAAGGTGAGGCGGTCTCGTAAACTGATAGAGCCATATACTTTTTGTAGCTATATGAATTACAATCAGACACTTAGACTGCGCTCAACAGAGCAAGTTTCTTCTCTGCATTAAAGCAGAAGTCACATTCTTATGAAAACTGGCGGATCATTCACTTCCATAGTGTTTTGAGGACCTTGAGAAAGCCAGAACTGGGGTGGGACCACATCTCTCCAGCTTATGGTGAGTCAGGGGCCAGGGCCACAAATTTCGTTTGCAAGCTAAATATTTTTTTTTGCACTAATAATGAAAGTCACTCTCTAAAGTGAAGCTTTTTGTAACTATTGTTGCATTGTCCTTGGGGGTGAGTTTTGTAATGCCTTTAGGTGTCTCTCTGTGTGCCTGTTAAATGTAATCATCCAGCAAGCTATCCAATAGCATTTCATTATTCTAATATTTTGCAAAATTCACAGCATGCATGGACAAAAGCACTGGCTCTATTTATGTACATATAACTTGACACACCCAGTAAAGAGCATCAAGGCGCTCTTTCCCTCTCCCACTCCCTCCTGTTCTCTGTTGAAGCTAGAGCTTATTTATCCAGCTCTGAAGTGCTCTTAAAGTCTGCTTCCTCCCACCGCCTCTCGGCTTCCCAACACTCTTATAAAAATGCTACCTTTGGATACTAGATTTTATTTTTACAGCCCACCCCTGCCAGCACTCCACTGTAACCCTCACCTAGGTAACTCAGCAGGATATGTTCAGAAAGTCTATGGTCTTCCATCGGGCCAAGCTGTGATCTTTTAGGCTGGGTGGTGCTGAATGCAAATGGCAGCACTGATGGTTTTACAAGAAGTATTTGAGGCATCCTAGACAGCACTTGGGGAGTCAGCATGGAATTAAAGATGAACAGCATTCACAGCTCTTAATCAGAAGCTCTTTCTACAAGAAAAAAAGAGAAATTAAAAAAAATGTTCCTACATTACCTACAGTGTTGTTAATGTAACTTTCTATTTACATAATATGCAAAAAGGGCTGTCTGCAAACTGCAGTAATCTATATGGAATGAGGACAAAAGATACTGATTTCTCTAAAATGTTCTTGTTAAGGAATAATCAAGAAGTTAGAACCTCTAATCTTGCAGTCAAAGCAGAAGTTTGGGAGATTTTTTTTCTTTTTTTCATTTTGCTCATGTATATATATTCACATGCACAGACGAGTACAGACAGATTTACAGATATCAAATATATCGTCTTTAACATTCAGGAACTAAATTAAACTTCAAAGAAAAAGTTAAAGTTCCCAGTAAAAGAAACATTTATTCACTTTTGATTTAGCCTTAAGCACTTCCAGCAAGTTTGCTCCGAGATGTCGAAGGAGAAGTTAAGGGTGTGTGTGTGTGTGTGTGTGTGTGTGTGTGTGTGCGCGCGCGCCTGTGTTCCTGCTTGTGTGAGAGGGAGAGAGACAGAGAGAGGGAGAGATGAGAAGGGGAGCAGGGAGGAAAAGGGAGGAAAGAAAAGATAGACCAGACTGGACTGGACTGGACTGGAATGGAGCACGCCAGGGAGGGGAAGTAAGGAGAGGTGGAAAGAGGGAAGGAGGGAAGGAAGGAGGGACGGACGGAAAGATTTCCAGATGTTCTTTCTACTCCCAGTCCCTGAACCTTCCAGTCTTTTAATCAGTGGGAGGTATATTTTACCATGAGTTAAAGCAACGCATAAGGGAGCTTCTGGAGAAGGAAATTTCAAGGCCAAGGCTGTCTAAGAAAATGTCCAACTGCTTGTCAATTCCATCTTCCATCTCTAGATGAGGATAAGAAAAATTCTGGTTGACATCACCCGCGAGGGGACAACATGTAGGGAAAAGCACGTCTAGGGCAACACAACATTGAGCCAGTAGGGGATGGCTGGATGAAGACTCAGCGCCTGGAAATGCATTTGCAAACAGCTAGCTAGTCGCCAATACCGTTAGGACCACTGTTAAACTGCTGCCTCCTGTACCAGCAGAAGCTTCCCAGAGCAGGGATCCCGGATTCAACCAGCTGACGGTTCCCATAGGCCTTCGAATGTCTCATTGACCTCCATGTCTTTAGAGTCCAAAGGTGTGCTAAATTCAGGTGTAAAAATGTAAATCATCAAAAATTTTCGGACTGACAGATGCATATTTTAGGACTAGAATGGCTATTAGATTTCCCTTGGAGCTATTCATATACACCAATTAATCCACCCACTGATCAATTTTACTCTGAAATAGAATGATAACTTTAAAAATTCACATCATTATTCAGGTTTTCTATAGTGAAATTACAGCAGCAAAGGTTTCCAGATTCAAAGACCCAGGTTTGAATCCCAGATCTAGTTTGGACTAGCTCTGTGTCCTTGTTCAATTATCACATTACTCTACACCTCCATTTTTTCCCTCCATAAAATAGGAATAATCATAGAAACAATACCTCACAGAGGCTTCACGGGGGTCAAACGCGAGCATCTTTGTGAAAAACCTTTCTCGGTTGTGACTAGCACTTCCATGGGGCCTTTTAGCGATTTCTTTGTGTGTGAGGCTGATAACTGGTAACAACATCTCTGAAAATTGTCCATTTTAAAACTCTTCGTGCCATACGAGGTGGTCTAGAGTGCTGGGTCTCTTAATCAAGCTGTTATACAGGCCCTTATAAAGAAAACCAGGATCTCCTTCCAGAATAAAATGAGGCTTTACCTGCAGAATCCCTGGGGGAGCCTGTGTGGAGGTGAAGTGCCCTTGTCAGTTTTCTCAATGGAACATCTTATCTACCACCAACTAGCCCGGTTCCTAAAGCTCAGGGCTTTTCTCACTTAGCATCGCAGGGCTTTAAAATGAGATCTTTCTTCTTGCAGGTGTTGTTCTTAGCATCCATATGCATATCTCATTTAATCCTCCTGAAAGTCCTGCGTGAAAAGTTGTATACTGTTCTCATCCCAACTGTACAGATGAGGAAACTGAGGCTTAAAAGCTTATTTGTCGAAGATCATGCAATTAGTGACAAGGGAAGTCATAATTAACCACACACCAGACTCTAAAGCCCATATTTTTATCCACTTATCACAATACTTACTTCGTTTTCACTTTTCCCCCTCCAGGACCTAGCAAAGGCTTTGCCAGGAAAAAGAAAATGCAAAGGAGATAGCAGAGACAAAACACCTTGGCAGGCGCCACAGCGGGTGCCACGGTGGGTCAGGCTCTAGGCTTCGTGTGGGCATTACAGTGCAGTAGCCTAGAGTCACAGTAAAGGGCACATGAGAAAGGGGGGTGGATGAGAGGAGACCTCCATGTCTGCTGCCCAAGGCTACGCGGGCAGAACAATGAAGGCTGTTTGAGATACGAAGGGCTACTAGATCGAGATTTGGAAACTGACTGCATTCTGAGAAGTTATCCTAGCTTTCTTGTTCGGGTTGGGGGATCAGGGAAGATTTTACATCTGGTGTGAGACAGTGATAGGAAAAGTAATAACAAAGGGGAGGCCGTTGTGTCATCCGAATACGAGATGGCTTGAGACCACAACATTGAGAGTGATATGGACTCGGGGTAGGAGAGGATGGGGAGTCTGTCTTCATGTCCCTCCCTTTGTCACTTTATCCACGCACCACAAATCTGTCATTCCATAAGGGAAAGGTCCAAGCACTATGTGGTGCTTGCATCAGGTGTTTTTGGTATGCTGTGTCATATGCGCTCAGCTCAGTTCTCAATCCACACAGCCATGGTGGGGGCACTGTGCATGCCCGCGACCGTCCACCTCAGTCAGCCAGCTCAGCACCTCTCTATTTTTCTGTCCTCGGGCTTTACCTGAAGCCAAGAAAGTATGCTCAGAAGGCATGCAGATGGCCCCTGGACATGAGGGGGTTAACGCCCCTCTGAACAGCCCTCCACTAATGAGGAGTGGGTGTTGGTGGATATTTGCCCAGGCTTCTGGCCCTTGGAGGGATGATTCTGATGAACTTTCTATACATTTCCTCACAAATTCCCCAGCTGGACTGAGCCCCAATTGCTCACAGCAATAACCAGCTTGGTAATGTACAGTTTATTACTTGTGCTCTTGTGCTAGTTGCCCATCTTACTCTCCCTGTTCCCTCATTCCTGCTTCCTGGGATCACTTCCCAAATAAATGACCTAAATCCAACTCTTTCTTTTGCCTCTGCTTTCAAAGGAACCCAAGCTAAGAGCTCAAGGTGTTTCTGTAGATTCTCTCTTTCCTACTACTTTTTACTGCCCCAACTTACTTTGGCTCTAATTTCTTAGTGGCAAATCCTGTTTTAGTTCTGAGAAACCCCAAAGCTACTGACAGTTGTTCTAACTGCAGGCAAGAATTCTGACCTAAAGAAAGGTAAATTTCACCCTGAATAATAACAGTCTCCCTCCACCCAATGAAAGGAGCAGTTAAAATACTTTCAATTATTGCCTATTGCCTTTAAGACCCTTATTGACTCTCATCAATGACAAAAGTTAACAATGGCTTTGTTCAGAGGTATTAATGCTTAAAGTCGGAGGTGACAAGTAAAATGTAACTCTCGGAATGTTATCAGAGTGGACCTGTTTTTCTTTATACTGGAAGACACAGTTTTGGGATGTACCCTCATGTAACTCTACATTCCAAATGAGGCCTTTAATCGCTATGGTGTATCCATAAAATGGAGTAAAACCTAATGTACAGATATCACAGAGGGGCATTTTCTTTTCTTTTTTTAAAATTTTTTTTTTAAAGATTTTATTTATTTGACAGAGAGAGACACAGCGAGAGAGGGAACACAAGCACGGGAGTGGGAGAGGGAGAAGCAGGCTTCCCGCCGAGCAGGGAGCCCGATGCGGGGCTCGATCCCAGGACCCTGGGAATCATGACCTGAGCCAAAGGCAGATGCTTAACGCCTGAGCCACCCAGGTGCCCCACAGAGGGGCATTTTCTATGTTTACTAATTGGGTTCTTATTTTCATTTCTGTTCTCATCTCTAATAATGCATTTATTTGAACCAAGTTGCCCTTCTTTCATTAAACTTAGAAGTAACTATCAATAATCAATAAGATGTTTGAATGTCTAAGGTAGAATAAAATTATTATAATGATAGCTAATGAGTCAGGATAGTATTTTTATGTAGCAATCAATATCATCTCCTAAAATAGCTTCTAAAGCATTGACCCGCATTGTCTTTGGGACAAGGTTGCTACTGCAAAAACTGAAAAAAAATTGACAATATTAAGCTCATGAACTTCTAAAAAGATGCTATAATTTCAAGGTAAACAGGTAATAGTTTTGAGAAAATCAGCACTTTTGAGTAGCAAGAGCCTGTATCTTTTAAGCACCCCATTCCAGGATCCTGACCCCAAGTTAGATAATGCAGGCTGACGAGAGAAGTCAGAAATGAAGCAAAATGGATTAAATGCTTGGAAACTGACTGAAAAGGGGGCACCTCTATGCATCCTCATTCTCATTCGTGGATGACAACACGGAAGCCTGGCCATCCCTGAGAACTAGATGCAATTGTATGTATCCACAGATGCCGGAGAGGACAGGACCTGACACCAGGATGAGAATCCTCCCTCGATGCCATGACACCTCCCATATCCCTGGAACTTAGCTATCAACCAGGGAGGATGAGGACGAGAGGAGAAAAATGTATATTTGAGTGACTTTAAATCTGAATGGACTGATTTTGCATTTTTCAGTTTGGGGAGATTTCATTTAAAAGTTAATATTTCCAGTTTATCTCATAAAATCAGAAGATCTGGCAACACCAGGGGCTCCTTCTGGCCTGGAATTTTCCCACTGAGTATTATCTGCCCCCCTAACCTTAGTTCTCTAGTTTGCCCCAATCCCTACCACTCCTTAATGTCTTACATCTGAACCACTTCACTCTCTTAAATTATTAGCCCAGGGCCTGTAGGTATTTAAGTGCCTATCTTTAAGTTTAGAGGGCAAAACAAGGGAAAGGAGATGTGCAGAAGATGTACGTTTATTTGCAGAATAGGATTATGCTTATCAGGTTAATTCTGTCAATGGAGTTACCACTTCATGTACATCAAAATCAGAGGCTGTTTTACCTAAGCAGTCACTGCCTGCTTTTCTCATAAAAAGGTTGCCAACTAGACCCCTTGAGACTGGGAGAATAGAAGCCTTAGTCCCTACTGGGTATAAGTGGATATAATAATAATAATTATAAACATATATATACACATTATGTATATGTGTCTGCGTGCGCATGAATTAGCTCCCCCGGCACCCAGCAAGTTTGTCCATATCTTCCTATAGCAAAGCTTAGTTAGAGAAGACCCAACTTTCAAGTTACAATTATGAAAACAAAACTGGTTTCTTCTTAATTTTGTAGATACCAGGTTTGCATACAGCATTAGCCATTTTCCTGTACATTTCCATTAGTAATGTCTTTGCTGATTAGTTTTTTCTAAATTAGCATGTTTATCCATTAGCATATCAATATTGCTGCCAACCATCCTCTTAATTTTTAGTTTTCTTGTTGCAACAAAAAATTTTTTTTGCCAATAAAAGCAGGCATTTCTTAAAGCCTTAATTAACTCCAGCACAATTCCTTTCTGCTTCTTTAATAATAGTGTGTAATATTTACTAAGATTATAGATTTTGCCTTATTCAAAACCACCGCTCATTCGAATAAGCAAAATCTTCACATTTTCGGGTTTGGCATTAACACAGTCTCCTCTTGTCAAGAGTTTCCCTGAGTTCTGGAATGCTTTGGAAATACTGTACATTTTCAAGATAAGCATCAAAGAAACTTCAAGGACAAAGATTCCATACATGTAAGATTTTTTTCTAAGTGAGTATTGAAGCAAGTTGGGTTCTCAGTAACCATGTCAAAGGAAAAAGATGATGGTCCAAACTCAAATTCTCTTGGCCAAGTCTCTTTATCTATATTACCCACCACAAATAAGCAGAATTCTGGCTGACTCATAGCTTTGATGTGTGCAATTATATAAATTTAAAGTCACCTACATCAAATAAGTAACACTGTGTTTAGCAAAGTACACAGGAAGCACGCTAAAATATATAGTCTGTTAAAGACTCCTGTCTACACTGTTATTCAAGGTGGGTTCTTTTGACTATAATGATTAAATATCTGTAATAATTTTTTTTCTTGCTGAGTCTATGAAGACTGTTAAAGTTATGCTTACCTAATTCTGAGCACTGTCTTATTAAGGTAAGTGCTAGTAATTATAAATCTTTATGTGTAAGTGTAGGGTTTTTTTTCACACTTTCTGGTGATTAAGAAGGAAAAATGATGAAGAAGTTGATGATATTGATGACTGTATCTCACATACTGTTTGTGGGAGTGTAAATTGTCACTGTCTTTCTGGAAGGCAATTTGGCAAGATCTCTCAAATGAGAATGTCCTTTGCCCTAAAAGTTCCACTTGTGAGAATTATTCCTAAGGAAATAACTGGAGAAAGCAGAGATGAAGATACAAAGATGTTTGTAATCGTGGGGAAACAAAAACCAGCTTCAGTACCCAACAATCGAAAATAGTTGAATAAATTATGAAAATCCAAACAATGGAATACTAGGAAGCCATAAAAACTGATTAGATCAATCTCTATATAAATTAAAATGAAAAAGGTGAATATTTAATATTGGAAGTTTAAGTACAGTTGTAGAATAATATACATATTATGATACAGTAAGATGTATTTATATACGCAAATACAAAAGGCCAGAGAGACATAAACTAAACCACTCAAATTGTTAATCTCTGATAGTCCCATTATGAAAGAATCTCTGCTTTTTAATTTTATTTACTTCTGTATTGTGTAACGTTTTCACAATTGCCCGGTTTCATTGAATAATTGTCGGTATTATTTATTTATTATTTTAGGGATGTGTTCCAGCACTCAGACACTCACTTTTCTCTTCTCACCTTCATCTTCCTTTGGAAGGAAGTCCCTGTCATGTGCCTCTTGGCTAGGCACAGTGCCCACCGCGACAAGGGTGTCAAGGTGTCTAGATCCTCTCTCTTTCCTCCCAGGTCTGTAAAGAACACACATTCTTTCTCCAGGACTTGATGCTAAAGAGAGTGACTCAAGGGCATGGGAGGAGTTAGTCGTAAGGTTCATTGTAGGGGCGGAGGTGGCAGGGAGCCCAGCCAGTCTCACGGCGTGACCCTTGCTGTGGGTCCTGCTGCCCAGCTCTCGAAACATTCCTGGTTCTTGTCCATTTGTTAAACCTCCTCCTCTAGCCACCTGCCACTCTATGAGCCCTTGCTATGCTTCTAGTTAATCTCCCTCTGCCTTTGGATGGCCATAGTCTGCTTCTGACTGATGTGCGTGTTTTGTTTTATAAGAGAAAACAAAACTATGTTTCTATCTATCAAATGAAACAAATAGCATACACTATTGAGAAATAAAAGCCAGAACACGGAATAAAAAAGCAAGAGGGAGAAAAAGAAGAGGAAAAAACAAAACAGAACAAAAAAGCCCTTTTGATTCCAAATGGGTGTAAGTGTGGGTCAACCAGGCGCATTATGATATGGACAAAAAACCAAAAGTGAGAATAAAAGTCAGTGTGTGTTTAACTGTGAGCCACTGATCAGTGTAATTAGTATATGTCAGGGAGAAGTTCATTTCTGTTTTGCTTTTCATAAAATAAAACAAGGGCTTTAATATTAAGGGTTTAATTCTTATTGTTCACTGTGGATTTATTGAACTATGAGTCCCTTGAGGAGGCCTGGTTAATTTATTTCATATGAAAGAGGTATCTTCTGTATTGGAAGTATTGTATTTTATTCAGTTTTGAATTGCTAAACTGTCCAGACTTGTATCTTTCCCTTACCAAGATGAGATAGATTCATGGAGTCACAAATAATAATAGCATCATAAACAAATAAGACTGAAATGCTTTATATCATGACTTCTCTAAGCTGAAGACATAAATGTTCCCTTTTTGAATACCTGAATAATTCAAGTAAAGGTATTCTTTAAACTTTTCCAGTATTCATATCTAAGAACATAAAATATTTTCACAATACAAGTACATTTACCAAGAGCAAATGTTTAAACAAAAGAACCAGGGTTCTTAATGAAACACCCTCAGGAAAATGTTTAAACTTTGCCCTTAAGTTTACTTTGTTCACTAATAGGCTTCTATTTCGAGTAGAGAGTAGGAAGGGTAAGTTCAATGTGTTAATAAGAAAAAAGTAATAATATTTAATTAATTCTGGCTGAACACACATGGTTTAATATACTTGGCAATATCATTCCATCACATGATATGATAATTTAATGGAACTTTTTTATTTAAATTGCTGGCAAGTTTATGAAATTATAAAGCAAATAGGCCATGCACTTGGGTGTAATTGACTGTATAAATGTGTTTTATACTATACTGTTGGCAAATTAGCCAATCCCTGTCACGGAATCAATTATTATCTAGCTGAATTTCACAAACACAATAGCAGAAATATTGCATTTATACAAAAAACACCATGATTGTTAATCTTACGTTGTGCATCTTAAAGCAAGGCAATAAACATTTATACACTGGATAATCGTCTTAAGATAATGCCACTGCCAAATGATGCACATTTAAAGATTCCTTGTTGTTGGAGACAGTCATTTGGGTTTTATTTGTGCTTGCCTCTCCAGATCAATGAAGAGGATAATGGAAGCTTTGGTAGTTCAAGTCAAGTAGGGGTTCAGGCATTTGACCTGCATTTAAGAGATGCACACTGATCAAAGCCAGCATAACACGGTGCGTGCACACCTTGCTCTGGAGGCTTTAGAAGTAATAGCAATGTCACGTGTTTAGACAGAGCTATCACTTTCCAAGTGCTGTCATGCACACTCTATCTTGTTACCTTTCCGAGTGAAAACTGTGGCATGGATGACCCAAAGAAGAACCCTGTTTCACCAGTTCTAGTCTGGCTTAATTTAGCGCAGTTTATTTGGACCAGAAAGAGGTTTCTTTCTTCTCCAGTTAGCCCTCCGGTGTTCCCAGCCGAGGCTGCTGCAAACTGCTTGTTGGGAAAAGCCTTGACACCAGCTTTTTGGATTCTGAATGGCCCAGGATGCAACCGCACTTGAGATAACTAACATTTTCAAAACTGAATCTGATGAGACCAAGTGTACCTTCTCCCGGCCGTTCGCATTTAAGCTTCATAAAAGTCTGTGAGCCTTACTTTTCTCATCTGATGAGAAAGCTGAGGCTTAAAGAGTCACAGAGATTTATTCAAGACGACACATAGAGAGAGAGTATGAACGTTCATCTCACAAGGGCTGATTCAAAACCTTTGTTCTTTGTGCTAAGACAAAAATCCAAAGAGCAAGACCCTCTTCCTGTAGATGCTGACCAGAAACCAAGTCTGCAGAAATAATGCTGGAATGGAGTCAACAGGGAAACTAGTAAGCATATTCCTTACAAGAATATTTTTCTCCTTAAAGGGAGCACATTCTTTTTTTTTTCCTGTTCAGCAGGGAGTAGATTTCTTTAAATACCCAGCTGAAGCGCGTTATCTCCGCTTTGTCTTTTTCATATTCGCTTGAATACATATTATAATATGCTGTCTGTTTTAATAGTGGTTTTTCTACCTTGTAGTAGCATTTGGACATTCCTTCCTTCCAGAAGAGTTTCTTGCCCTTAAGAGTTTCTTTCTGTTGTTTTTTTTTTTTTTTAAATGCTGACTTTGAATCAGTTTCTCCACTGCTCCATTTGCTTCCTCCTCTTTAACCTTTGAATTTCTTCTGAGCCTTATCCTCACCACTTTGTAGTGGTCAGCCACACTGTTTGGAGAGCTACGTCTCCCAGGGATTTGCTCTGCGGCCCCGAGGTGGAGGAATGACAAAAGGGAGGAGAGAACCTTGCATTAAAATACTGAGTTTTCATTTCTATTGGGCTTTGTGGGTGTATGATGTTCAATTAATATTTGACAATAGTGAAAAAGCATCATACAAGGAAGCCTTGTAAGCTACAACTGTATTTAGTATAAGTGAATGCATTTTTAAAAACTTAATAGCTTTTATCATGAGATTTACCCATCTTTAGGGTATCCAAAGAGCCAGTAAACTCTTAAAAATCTGCAGAGGTCCTTCCCTAAGATCTTTTATGAAATAAATATTTGTTGAATGGCAAAATTTAGTCCATGGCCACTTTCCATTCCTTGCTTCAGAAGAAACGGGAAGCACTGGGATATGGCTGTGACTTTTATAATAAAACAAAGGTAGATCTCAAGAAACTTCAAAAACAATCACAGATGATGAAGCAGGTTTTCCAACATAGTCATTAGTTTAAAGGTTTATATCAAACTTAGAGCGACTGTAAATTAATTTCTACATCCTTCTGAATATCCTCTTTGTAGCCACTGGATGAAAGCGAATATTTTCCAGCTTACCTTGCTCCCAGCCTGAAAAATGTGAAAAATGATGAAAAGAGGAGCAACAAATTTTACCACCTCATCAATCATTTCAGATTTGGAAACAATATTTTTTTCTAGAATAGCAGGGAGAGCTGTGGCGATGTGGATTACAGCCTACCTCAACCCTAGAACTTTCGCCTTTTTCTTGCTGACATAATTTAGACATTCATTCAACAAATACTTGTTGATTTATTTAGGATTTTTGCTACATGAAGCATTTAGATCCTGCAAAAGTAATCTTAACTGAATGACTGGCTAGGTAGTGATTGAATATCCAACCCCCAAGTCTATCTGTGTGTGTGTGTCTTCCACTGGATATCCCCAAATCATCTCAGCTTCAACAACTCCAGAGGTACAAAAACTCCACAGAGTCCCCCTAAAACTGGCTCCTCATTTAGTAGCATTTATCTCCTTGGGGAAGTACAGCTACCCAATCCAGAAATCTAATTTAGAGACCCAGTCTAGAAATTTTAAAGTGGTCTTGAACTCCTTTGTGTAAATCAAAGAACCCACCAATCAGTGAGTCCTTAACACCTACGCATCCTGCCTCAGAAATATCTCTTCTCCCTCGATTTCATTATGGTTAGTTCTGACATTTATGATTTCTCAGTCCTAGCTATGCAAGTAGTCCCCTAACACAATGCAGCAAGTCTGACTCTTTCCCAGGTCATTCTCCATGTGATCACTAAACTTTATTTTAACTGAGAAACTAATCTTATATGTCATTCCTCTGCTTCAAAACCCTTATGATGTCCCCATCTCGGACAGGATAAGGGCCAATGTACTTAGCATGATGACAGGGTCCTTCATGATCTTGCCTACTGTAGCTCTCCACTCTTGTCTCCCAGCACACCTCCACACTGAAGCTGCTCCCACCAGACTTGTGATGTATTTGGAAACAAGAATCTCACATATTTCCATGACTATGAGTGCAATTTTTTTACAAATCGATCTCTATGGGCCTCAAATTACTCATGTATTAAATGTAGCTAATAATATTGAATACTTTATGTGGATGTTGTGAGGATTAAAATAAGCTAATACATGCAAAGTACTTGAACAGGCTCCAGCACATGATACATTTGCAACAAATATTAGCTATTATTGCCGTTAGTATGATTCAAATATTGCTTTTAGTCTAGGAAGCTTTTATTCTCCTCATCCTCCTGGACAATTCTGACTCCTAATGACCATCCTCTTTGGGAAGCCACCTCCGATTTGGCAGAAGAGTCACTCCTCTATACATCTACAGTTCTTTGTTCATTTATGTACTGGAGACCTGCTTGACTTAAAATCATATATTGGTTTGATTGTTTTTTTTCCTCCATTAAACTTTAATATCATTAAGAGCAGATACAAGGTCCTAATCCTTTTTGGATGCCTTGGAAAGCTAACCAAGTGCCAGCCATTTAGTAGGGGCATGATAAATGATTGTTGATTGAATAAAAGACATATGTTACATGACCTTGGACAATGAAGTCTGCTGTGTGACCTATCTCCAAACTTAAGGGGACTTTAGAAATTTTTAAAAATTCTAATAACCCATTTCCATCCCTAATAGATCTTGTCCTAGGCTATTGAACAGTGGGAATTCCTGCTTGGGGGCATCTTTCTCAAGTGAGGTGGAAGATTGGTCCGATCTATTGTTTTCTATATCATACTTCAGACAGAAATGGAATGGGTGGGGTGGAAATATCCTATCTTACCTTAGCTTACTTATATTTTCTGAGTTTGAGGTATGTTATATCTATGCTAGTAAAACTCAGAAAACATTTCATTCATTTACATGTGATTTATGCCAGAGACCTGCCAGAAGCATGTAGATATGAATCAAAAAATGTGATTTATTATTCCCCATATAGAAGTAATTATCTGTGCCCATAAGATTCTCCCAAAGGGACAGCATGGTATTTAAAACAGGAGAATTTATAGCTCTCACACGTATTTGCATCTTTTACGAAGCTGATAATATTTTGAAAAGAATTGTGTGGAATATATGGGTGCCCTCAGGCCTACGGAGTTCCAGTGAATCCTGCCAAATACTATATGCTGTAAAGAACTCCAGCTTGATTGGCCATTCTCAGCTTGATCAAGGGGTGTGGAATATTAACTTCTTGAGGTGGTGGCCCTTACAAGTAACGGCTCTTACACCCTCGGTTTTCTCCAGGACATTTTCTCAAGTGTGTTTTGGTACTTCCCAAGTGTCAGGGGGAATGAGAATTAATTTAAAATGATTGATGATTTGGCAACCATCGAATGAGAATGATTCACTCCTTCCCTCGCTGGCAGTCAAAACTCAACTCGGTTTCCTGCTTTCTGCAACCCGTGAAAGTTTTCTGAGCTGTAGTAGATGCTGTTGCATATCTCTGTCAGAAGCCTCAGCTGACTTGCCAAAACAGGGACCAGGAGAGGCATACAATAGGTGAGAAAGGCTAACATTTGACACACATTTTTTCACAGCTGAATGCTAAGACCACAATGGGTGATTTAGGCTTGGCCCATTCAAGGCAGACTGAACTGGTCAGAAAATGGTTCAATTTCACCTATTTGGGGAGATTTTAATTAATTCGATTCTTAACTACCAGTCCCTTCCTCACTCCCTGTCTAGCCAAAGTTCCCAAATTGGAAGGGCTTGTCCAGTTATTATGCTTATTACAATAAGATCCTCTATATTAGGGCTTCTCAAACTTTAATATGCATGTGAATCTCCTGTGGATCTTTGTTAAAAGGTTCAATAGGTCTAGAACTGGAGCCTGTGTTTCTGACAAGCTCCCAGGTAATGCTGCTGGTCTGCAGAGTCTCAAGTGTCTAGATGCAGCCTTAGACCAGGATAGATGCCTTTCTGCCACTCTGGGTTTCTCTACTATGCAGTATGCAGGCACAAAGTAGATATTTTAGAACAGTAGAGTAAAACAGACATTCCAAAGAGCAAAAAGTCCTTCAAAAGTCATTTAGAATTGGGGAGGCTTAGGACTGAGAAATGATGTTTCTTCTAATCTCTTTCTAGATAAATAAACAGGTCTAGAATTGCCTGTATTTTTGGCCTTTTTCAGCATCCCCCCGGCATGTCAAGAATAAGAAAAAAGTTTGTTAGGGGTTTATTTTCCCATTTCTGAAACTGAAATCCATTCTAGTGATATAAGGGGCAATCTTTAAACTCCTTAAAACAATCCAAGTGATGTGCCGGCCATCCATCGGCTGGGTTCCTGTAAAGGCTGCCATTTGTGTCTCGTCTGGATCTCTTGGTATACCTCTTGAGTGTAGGCTAGGGGAAATTTCCTTGGGTAAAATGGGGACCTTCTGGCTGGGGCAGCTACCAAAATGAACCATCTAAATGGTTGAAAATGACTCTATGATATGGTGGTAATATTTATTTCTTACTCTATTTGTGGTTTAGAATAGAATAATTTGCTCATCCTTAGTAGAAGGAATTATCCACGTCGATTTTTTGCTTAAGTAAGATGAGATGGGATAGCTTTCTCTGCTAGCAATATCTGCAAAGATAGCTAATGCTATCCATTCTTCAGCCAGAGCCACGGTCACTCCTGTTCACCTTCTGAAATCCAAAAATGATTGGGCAAAAAGCAAACTCTCATATGAGCAGGGCGTACCTCAGACTGTTCAGGTTCATATAGATTAGCTGTGTTCATATTGCAAAGATTAGGCAATCATCTATGGATGATGTCTTCTTACTTTATCTTGTCTTTGAATGAATGGGGGAGTTATAAATAAAATGTTGTTCAAGGAGGTGTATAAATAAATTGGCATAATTAGGTGTCATAATTAGGTGCCCAATCCTGTTCCAGACACATTTACATAATTGTCAGTGCTGCAATGAAAATAATTGTTTGCCAGGATTGCTTCTGTTAAGGCTGATAGTTCCTTACTTAGTATAGTTTGTTCTAAGTGGTTGTTTAGAAAATACTCAAAACTCTGATTGTGGAATCATTGTACACAGACTTAAATTTTGGTTTATTCTTTAAAAGCGAAGCAAAGGGCAAATAGCTCATTTTTGGAAACTTTATCCATTAGTGGAGCTGAGAAAAATTTAAGTTTTTACACATATGCACATGAAGAATGAAATGGATATATTTAGACAAATAAAGTATACTCTGAAATTCAGCTTTTAAAATCTAGAACTCTCTTTTGAGCATTAAATTGTACCCCTCACTAATGAGTGACTGTCCAAGGTCAACTGAAATATGGTTGAAAAGAAATTAGTATGCTTCTGTCTGAGAAAGGAAGGTAGGGCAGAGGTGGTCTTGTTGCTTAGATCCCTTTATTAATCTCCTGTCTTAAGGTCTAGACTTTCTGAAATTCTTTCTGTAATACTCTTTTTCCAGATGTTCCTCTTATCCTACATGTCTTTGCTCAGATGTCACCTTCTCAGAGGGTCCTAGTTTGCCCACTCATTTTTAAAATTGTTCTTCCCTGCCCCCTCCCCCTGCTTTCTTGCCCTGAATTACCTTTTTTTAAAATAGCATTTACCACCTACCAGTCTACATGGTTTACTATTTAATTATGCTTATTGCTTATTGTCTGTCTCTCCACTCTAGGAAGTAAGTTCTACGGGGCAGAGATCTTCACCTTAAAAAAAAAAAAAGTAGTGTAAAGAACAACTAAAAGGAATTTATTGGTTCACATAAAAGTCCAGGAATAGTCAGCTGCAGGCATGGCTGTATCGAGGGGTTCACATACTATCCTAGTCTGTGTTATTTCTTTCTTTGTCTTCTACTTTTCCTCTTTACTCTAAGGCAAATTTTTCAATCTAGTGGCAAGTTGACCTCCAGCAACTCCAAGTTACTTTGTATCAGCCGAAAAGTATCAAAGCAAGAAGGAGGTTATCCTTCCAATAGTTCCCGTAAGACTGAAGACTGGCTTTCAATTCCTATTCCAGAACCAGTCACTGTGACCAGGGGTGGAATGCACACTCGTTGGCCAGAACTAAGTCCCACACCCATGCCTGGGGTTTGGTAGTGGGGTCAACTCCACCTGAACCGCATACTGAGATAGTTTCCTAAAGAAAAATCAAGGCTATACAAAGCTCTTGTATTTGTTGATTACGCTTCTCTACGGGAAACATCAGCCATTTGTAATTTAAATATTTAAGAATATTTTTATTCTGAATTTTGATGCTTGTCCCTTAGGAATGACTTATAGATATATGAATGCCCTCATGCACATTTCCTTCCTGGCTGAACAAATTATTACGGCAATGAAGAACTCATGTGATCATTTACAGCAGAAGAACTAAGTTCTAACCCATTTTCCAGGCCACAGACGGATTTCAGCGTGCTTCATATTATTCAGAAGGATTTGCTGCAAACTCTTGATTCCTCAGCTGCTAAAGCCCTAGACTTTCCTGGCATTTAACTCCATCATAATGAATGTATTTTTGTTACAAAAATTGTCCCTAATATTAAGTAAAATGGGTGTAGCTCTATTCTTCTCATTGCCCTGTTCTACTACCACTAATAATTAATGGCTCTTCTGCTTGTAACATCATTTAACTTTTAGGTAGACAGTTATAACTCCCCTCAGTCTCCTTCGACTAGAATGAATATTCCCATGTTCTTAGCCTTCTCTCACAGGTCTTGTTTTCCAGACCTTCTATCATTTTTGTTGGTCTCTTCTGAACTACTTACAGCCTATCTTCTTTAAAAACACAATGTCTGATATCCTCACCTGAAGCAGAACTGTGTCCTCACAGAGCAGAATCAGTTCTTTTGTTTAAGACATTTTTTCTGGGGGGGGGGGCAGGGGAATATTATATAAAGCTTCTTTTCTCACCCACAGGTGGGTTCTATTATTGCTTAACCGGTATTCCCCAGTTTTACAGCTATTTGGAAATTTACCAATGTCATCATCAGACCCCTGCACAGATGTACAAAATATAATGAAGCAATTATTTAAAAGAACATAAAACTAATTGTTAAAAAAACACTTTCCAAGTTGATCCAGCTGTTAACTCTGACCTGCTTTTAGCAGGAAGTTTACATATAAAGAAGAGAATATAATCTGCAGGTGTGGACACGGCTTGACATAAAATTTGAGTTAAAAAAAATTTAACTTAAGATACTTGTTGTGATATTTGGCTTTGCTCGTTTTTTTTTTTTTTAAATCTTCCATTATATATAATCAGACCTTTAAAATTATAATAGACACTGAAGTATTATAAAATTACACAATGGGAAAAAATGACACCAAGTTATGCTTTGGAGGAAACTACCTGTCGTTCTACAATTAATGTGCTGATCACATTTTCATTATTATAGATGTGCCACAATGGCATATAATTTCCCTGGGAAAAGATGTCATTTAAGGCATAGTACAACCCAGAATGCGTGTATAATACCACTATACTTTCTGATAGTCTAATGCAACGTATTGTCTGATTACACACACATATTCTGTAACATACTGTTACACCACCCAACAATGCTTCTTTAATGAAACTTCAAACCTTTGTGCAATATCAATCTGCCAAAGAAAGTAGTCCCTTTGCAGGTGATATAAGCAAACTCAGCTGCTTCCCTTTTAAACTTCCAGTTTCCTCTTCCATAATCAATCTAGTTGCTACGATTATCTATGTGACAGATGTTAAATGGAGAGATGTTTAATTTTCCCAAGGTGTTATTATACACTTATTTTATGTTCACTTGTTTTCACTCATTTAAGTGCTTCATTGGATTGAAATTTCCTCGATGACTGTCTTGGGTTGCGAGAACTCCACACCTTATTCCTAAATAAGCCTTCCCTGACCTAAAAAGGCATTTTACTGTCTTATAAAAATAAATCCTTTTTGTTTTGTGTCTACCCTTCTAGTTAATGATTAGATCCACATTTCCCAATACAAGGTCCATTAGATAGTCTATGGCCGAAGGGTCCTCAGATCAAATATGATTGGGACACTGTGTATTCTATTCTCCTCCCGGAGAAGGCACATATGTAGATATGAATAAAAAAGGCTTTGAGTAGTCCCAGAGTAAAGAAACCTGTTCAAGGCACTGTTCCCCAACATTTTTGGACTCGACACATTTTAACTCCCACGTAGCTCCTATTAACAGTTCTGGGAAACCACTTGGAACACTGAAATATTGGTTTGTAACAATATTTCAACCAATAATACTTTCTCTGTCATTTTCAGACATAGTCTTCTACATCCAGGGAAGTAGTTCAGTGGTGTTTCCTTCATTTATGGACTTCTGTGAAATGTGAAGACAGATAACAAGATGGAAGGACACTCCATCTTGAGTTTGGGGGGGATCGGAAGAGACAGTGCCTATGCGAATTTCTGGAAGGGGAAAAGAAGGGAATAATGATTAAGCACGTATGACATTCTAGACACACTTACTCTTACATACTTTATGTACATACATGCATTTATTCATTCAACAAATATTTATGGAGTGCCTATTATTCTAAGAGTTGCGAATCAGTCCAGAACAAGGCAAATTCCCCATTCTGATGGTGCTCAGATTATCATGTTGAATCCTCAAGAGGTAAGGACTTCATCTTCATTTTACAGATGAGAAAATTGAAGCTCAGAGACATTACACAAGTTGTCCAAGGTCACAGATTTAGTAAGTCTGCATGGAAAGGGTCTGGAAACTCACAGCAGACCTCCTTGCAAGGCCCATATCCCAGCCCAGACCTCTGTGTGTGGGGTTTTGGTGCCAGGGAGTTCCAGTGGCTGGAACAGGAGGTGAGATCAGGGGATGTTACCTGGGAGACAGCTCATCAAAGGCATTGTCCTCCACATACTTTATTACCTGTTACACACCCTCTTTACCAACTGCCTATAATAATAAGAAGAGTCAAACCTGGAGGCATATTTATGTGGGTAAATAACACTCCTCTCCCTTCCAAGACAGTTTTGTATCAGCGTTCTCAGCAAGTACTTTCATCCTTGGTCTCCAACCTAACTTTATGGGGAAACTTAATCTATATATTTACAAATCACTCTCTGACAGTGAGCCCCAAACCCATCTTTAAGTTCACAAAACCTCTTATTCTGCCCCTAACAGCTAAGAATATGCTGTATCCAGAAGTTCTTCTGAGTTCTTGGCCTGTGGCTTTCATGTGGATGTGAATGGGCTGTGAATTCTAGGTTGGAATCCCTGTTTTTCTACTTACTTAGAGAGTATGAAAGTATGAAAAATTCAGACCATGTTTATCCCCCCTCCCCAACCCCCCAACTGCACTTTCTCCTGCTTCCTTATATCCATGATACCCTTTCAAAACTTGCTGTGAGGAAAGGATTTGAAAGGTATTCAGGCAAACTAGAGTCCTTTTCTATGGTTTTGCCTCTCATGGGGTAAAGCTCCCCGAAGGTTCCACTGAGGACATTGTCTTTCATGCTCCTATAGAGTATTCTCCCTGAGGAACTTCTTCACACCCTAGGCTTTAACTCCTGCTTGGATGTTGTTAACTCCCTAGTCTCTAGGCTGGTATTTTCTTCTGAACTCCAAACCCTTATTGCCAATAGCCTACTTGACATTGCCATCTACATGTCTTGCAAGTACCTCAAATTTACCCTATCTAAACCTGCTCCCCAACTCAGCATTCCCTATCTGACATCTGCTCTGGGACTTGACCACTCTGTAGGTCTTGCCTTTGCCAGGAGGGGAAATTTTGTATTTGTTCATCTATGCCTCTGCCTGTTCTAACCATGAAGTTTCCCTCACGGCACCTCTAAGTCATTAGTATGCTTATGGTTTTGCCTTCTGTCTCCCCTTCTAAGCTGGGAACAATTTGAGGACAGCTACCATGTCTTATCTGCCTCTACGTTCCCCATGCTTAGCAAGTGCAAGTGAGTGTCAAGTGAATGATAATTGCCTGAATGAATGTATACATAAAGAAAGTGCGAATAAAGGTAAAAATGATTGATAATTACTGAGTGCGATCTATTTGTTAAGGATACTTAGATTTTAAAAGATGTATGAAGCCAAAATAGAGTAGTAAAACAAGAACAGCAATTGTCTTTATTTAACCATGTGTTCAGCAGTGGTTCTGAGGAGCTTTATACATACAACATGATAAAGAGCCTTGTGGGAGTATGCCTCCTAAAAATGGTTTTTAGCCAATAACTATGAAGTTTAGGGTCCTTTCTAATTTCTAAAATAGTTATAATTTTAGGTTTATGTATTTGTAATTTTTTTGGTTACATAGTCACAGTGTTGTTTTGGTATGACATTAGAGGTGAGGAAAGCCTAAGATGGTGGTCGGAACATTTCTCCAAGTTTGGCAACTATCTGGCATGCGTCTTCTTATCTGGAATTGCTCTACCCAACTCTTCCCACGTTTTCTTCAGCTTACTGGTCGCCTTTGCTTTTAAAGAATACAGAGTCTCTGGCTGTGCATCAAGTTTGTACATATCAATTCTGGGATGATAGGAAAGGGTCTTAGAAGTTGAGTTTCACTTTCCTTGTCATCCAAGGCAGAAGTTTATCTGCATATTAGACATACTAATATCCACAAAGAACCCCTTTTTGCTTACAGTAGAACAACAATAATGAGACCGTAGCCAAATTTGCCAAGTTTCTCCACACATAAATAAAAGAATCCTAAGCCTTCTGGTCTTTAAGATGTTATCTGTGTTCTTATAACCCATTCAGTACACAAACAGGGGAGATTCCATAACTTTTCATGTGATTCTGTTGACACTTGCCTTTCTGACAATGAAAAAAGAACTATGTATCCTATGTTGCTTTTTAAACATAAGAGCTTCATGTTGAAATGACAGTCTATCTGCAGCACAAAATAAAGAACATCACACAAGTTATCTAAAAAAGGGGGACGAGATCTTCCACTCCTAAGGAAAAAAAAATGTATATTATATATATATATATATATATATATATATATATATATATATACATATATATATATACATATATATATATTATCTCTGATAGCAGGGAGTATAATGTAGTAAATGGGCTTTGGATTCATAAATAATAATAGCAGATACACACTGGCACCTCCTATAAGCCAAGTTCTCTTAGTGTGTTAGATAAATTAACACAATCCTTCTTCACAACCACCTTCTGAAGTAGGTACTGTTTGTCTCCCTTTTATAGTTGAGGACATTGAATGACAGAGATTTGCCTGGGACCAAGTGAGCACATCTGGCAGGACCAGAATTTAGACCCAGGCAGTCAGATCCTGGAGACCATGTCCTTAGCCTCCAGGCTGTGCTGACCTGGCTCTTTAGGTCCCACAATGTGGACCCACAAACCTCTCTAAAGCCTTAGTTTACTAATCTGTAAAAATGATAGTACCTACCATCCAGGGTTATTGTAAGGATTAAGTGAATGTTGTATATAAAGCCCTTATTGGAGTGCCTGGTGTAGGGAAAGGTCTCCCCAAATATAGCTATTATCAATCAGGATATCAGGACATATTTCATATGATTGTTCTTAGACTGTATCAGTGTCTCAGAAGGAAATAAATAGCATGCTCACACTGATGATTGAGGTAACTTTAATAAAAAGGCATTGTGGAAAGCCAACAGGGGAAAAGGAAGCACCCTAAGGCTAAACAGTAATTATGGAAAGATTTTACCACCCCCAGACCTGAGGGCGACAATACAGGGAGCAGTTTCCAGAACTTTCTTTCCTGGAAGGCTGCCTGATATGCACTGTAGGCTTCAGTTAAGGAATCAGCCCTGCAGTATGTGGCTGGGCAGGGAATGATCCAGAGAAATGAATACCTAGACCTCTGTCTCCTGCTGTCACCTCCTAGAGGCCACACCCAGAGGAAAGTCAGACCTCAGGGGACCCTGCTTCATGCTGTCCACAACCTTCCAGGATACGGTTTACAGAGTCTGCTATTACCTCTGTTACAAAGATGTGTGTCTATGTATGGTCTGTGTGCTTCTGTGGAAAAACATGTTATAGACAAAATTTTAAATCAGGCATTGTAGAAAATTTCTGGGCTAAGAGTGAATCACTCCTACCATCCCAAAGCAATTTATTCATTTTAGTATGTCATGGCTAAAAGCTGAATTTATTCACTTATTTTCATTAATTTAACCCTCCCATAAGGCTTTCCTTATATTATTCTAAATGCTCAGAGATTAGCTCATTTAATTTAATTCTAATAAGGAGTCTATGAGATAAACACTTTCTAATTCCCATTTTACAGATGAAGGAATTTAAGCAAAAGGCTAAACCCAAGGTCACACAACAGTAATTAGCAGAGTCTAGATTTGAACTCAGGCAGACTGACTCCAGAGGGAAAGCAGTTAGCAAGAGTGTTAACCGTAGTCCACTTTTTATGTGTTTATTGTTGCGGGCATTGTAATTTCTTTAAAGTAAGAAACTTTGTTTTTTGAGTAGAGATTTAAACTCAAAATGTCTAAACCTTGTCTGGATCCTGATTTGGACAAACTGAAAAAAAAAAGAGAGACATTTTATTAAGCAATCAGAGAAGGTTAAACACTGACTGGGTACTAGATGAAAATAAGGAATTATTGCAATATTTTTTGGTGTGATAATACTTAAAATATTCTTATCTCTTGGAGAAATACTGAATTTTTATGGGTGAAGGGATGCAATGTCTAGGCTTTGAAGAGTGAGTAGAAGGATTAAACAAGAATGGTGAAATGTTGGTAATTGTTGAAGCTGGGTAATAAATAGGTACCTGGGAGTCATTGTGAAATTCTATTTTTGTGTATGCTTATAATTTCTCATCATTAAATTTTTTTTAAATACTGTCAATTCTTATAGAAATATTTTAAGAAGACTGTAACAAAGGAATATTTCTTAAGTTTGATGCAGTAATAACATTGATGGTAATTACAGTAAAACATAATAAATTGCACAGACCTTTAAAAACATAGGCTTGAAACTATTTTGCGTCTTAGAGCAGTGATCTGAACTGGTCAGCATTTACTTACATTTATGTTTATCACCTAGTGTTGTCTTTTCCACATGCCCAAATGACCACCTTTTACTGTAGTTGTGGGAAAAACCTTGTAGTAACAGCAGGGTTGTCTTCTCCAAAACATGAAGCTGCTGGAGCTGAGAGCTGACTTCCTCCCTCAGAGAGACAATGTGCCCTCAAGCTGAGCACAGGCCCCATCACTCCCTATTGTCTTACCCTCATTTGCTTCACCCACCTGGAAGATGCTAGCCATTGAAGATTATAGCCTCTGAAGACATATTTCTTCTCCTTCTTCTCCTTCTTCCTCTCCTCCTCCTTCTCTTCCTTCTCCTTCTTCTTCTTTAATTTTAATTTCAGTATAGCTAACATACAGTGTTAAATTAGTTTCAGGTGTACAATATAGTGATTCAACAACTCTATATATTACTCAGTGCTCATCATGATAAGTGTACAATTTCTTCTTAGATCCTAATATGCAATACATTCTTTCTCAGGTTCATGTCTTTGTATGCATTGGAAACTCTGCCTGAAATTTCCCCCCAATCTGCCCCACCCCTACTCCATTACCTACCTCTCCACAATGCTTCTTCACTGGCTAGATTCACCACATCCTTTAATACTCGTTTCCTTGCGTTAGCCTTTCTCAATGGGCCATTCAGGATTTCCTTATCTGTCTTACTCCCCTGTATGGTCCTTGGGGGCAGGCATTGGGTTTTTAAAACTTTTTGTGTTCTTGTTTGCTAACATAGAAGGCAAAACAAATGATTGTTGAATGAATTAATTAAGCTGCTTATTTAAGCTTTGATGGACTACCTGTTACATTAACCAGAGTTAACTTCTTTCAACCAAATTTACCAATATAGATGCCACCAGTCATCTAGTCCTACTTTCTCATTTCTCTCCATGTACCTACAAGGTCATTTGAAGGGACAGCGTTGGATGTTTTCCTAATGTTACAACCATATGGCTCCTCAAAAAGCACCATGCATACCATAGGTATGAACTAGGTAATCACATGGTTTTTGATTTTCGTTAGATTTAAAGAAATCATAAAATTTAGAGCTGGAGGGGCCTTAGAATAATTTAATCTTTGCTACTCTTTCAATAGAACAGATATGGAGATACAGAGAGGTTAACTGACTTGCCCAAATTTATACCAACGCTTAACTTGGGTCTTCGCTCAGAGAATGTAAATTCTGATTCTCTATTTTGCACTTAGAGAAGGTCAACACCTTGGCTTTCCTTTTAAATACCCTAGGTTTACATAATTTTGGCAATGCTTTTTAAGAAAAAGAACACAAGATTATAAAGACAAAATTTTGTATAGACACTAATACATAAAATATTATATGATATAATATTTTAAACTGCTAAAAATACCACAAATATCACAAAATGCTGAAAAGTAACTATATTTTTATATTTTTATAAAGTGCCTAATGAGTCCATTTATTTGGGATTATTGAATTAGTGGTTTTAAAAAATTCTCTTCTATAATTCCTCCAGACTGTCAAGACATTACCTCTGGTAGTTTCTGCCCTGTATACCAAAGTCATAGCAGAGGCCCAGCAGCTAGGCTTACATCAGACATGGCTAAGTAAGAGAAGTGACTATGTATGTATTCATTCATTCATTTATCAGACATTTGTGATGCCCCTACTAGGTGTCAGTCACTGTGCGGGGCAGTAATGATGTAAAGATGAATAAAGTATCTTCTCTTAACCCTTGAGGTCCCAGTCTACTGGGAGAGAATGGCAAACAAAGAATCAGAATTCAGTGCCATACCTACTGAAACAGGGATGTGGAATAAGAAGATCAGAGGAGAAGCTGCTGATTCTTTTTGGAGGCAATATGGTAGAGAAGGATTCATAGAGGAGGTGACTCTGAGGTGAGTCTTGAAAGACAAGTGAAATGGGGAGAAAACTATAGGGACCACATGTTCAAACATAAAGAACCAGAAAGAGGTATGCTCTGGCTCAGTAAGGCTGGAACAAAATATCTAAGAAAGGCAGTGTCAAAGGTCAAGGCTTGAAAGAGGAAAGGAAAGATGTACGGTGTGCTAAAGGTCTTGGGCAATAACTAATAGGGGAAGAGAAGCGAAGCCCTCTATCTCAGTCAGGCTACTATGACAGAACACCATGGACTGCATGGCTCAAACAACGCACATCTATTTCTCATAGTTCTGGAGACTGGAAAGTCCAAGATCAAGGTGCTAAGCTGATCTGGTGTGTGGTGAGGGCCTTCTTCCTGGTGTGCAGACAACTGTCTTCTTGTATCCTCACGTGGCAAATAGCAGAGATAGAGGGGACGCTCTTTATGAGCCCTTATGAGGGCACTGATCCCATTCATGAGGGCTCCACTCTCATGACCTGATTTCTTCCTGAAGGCCTCATCTCCTGATGCCATCGCATTGGGGGATAGGATTTAAATACATGAGTTTGGGGGAGATAAATATGTTTTATCTGTTGCACTCTTGAAAGATTTTAAACAGGCGACAACATGACTTTGGTATTTGTAGGGAGGGTTGACTAGAAAGAGAGGGGAGAGGGCAACTGTCAGCCAGAAGATAACCATGATGCACATCTCACAGTCTGGGTGGGAAGGGGCATAAACAAGGGTGGTGATCCAGAGGACAAAGAGGAGAGAATCAAAATGAATTATCTGTAAAACATAGGAAGGACAGGACTTAGTGATTGATTATATATTGGAGATGAACAGAAAGGGAGGAATTGGGGATAAGCTTGGGCACCCAGGAACAGAATTATTTTTGCTAAGATGAGAATATTAAATTAGTATAGGTATTCCAGTTGATATTCTCCTAAGTACTTTCTTAATGTTTAAAAATATATATATTCACTTTCTACTTACAAAAATTAAATAATAATATTAATAATGATTCTCAAGTATTTAAAAATATTTCATTATTAACTATGTTCTCTGTTCTCTAATTACATGGTTTTAAAAAAATATTTCATCTGTTTTATGTTTCATAAAATTCATCCTACCTTTACTGACTTGTACAGCTGTTTCATGTGTGGATAGTTTCACTCTTACAGTAATTCGATTGTTTTTCAGATTTCAAAATCTATATGGCTCCCCGTTCCTTCTTATGTTTTCTGATTTGTCCTAAACTGTATTTTAAAAGTGTGTGTGTGGGGGGAACCCATCTGCTACCATCACTTCTGCTTCTCTAACCTAGTACTATGCCCACAGGTAAATCGTTCTTCAAGCTTTTTCTTAAAGGGGCTCGATTTCTTACGCTTTCCAACATGGTAATTACTGCTACATGTGATTATTTATAATAAAATTAAAATTAAATACATTAAAAACTCAGTTATTCTGTCGTACTAGCATCTCAAATGCTCAAGTCCCATTGGCTACCATATTGGACAGCTCAGACATAAAAGATGTATCATTCCAGAAAGTTCTACATTATTCTAGAAAGCTCTATTGGAAGTTTTGGGCTAGACCATTATCCTCTTGATCCTTTGAAACTATATATAAACTATTAATTCAGGACGCTAATGAGATTTTCCTTCTAATTCTCTTCATTGAAAACACATTCCACATGCGTTTTCATATAAACTACCCATTGTGTTTTGAATATAAATTTGATATTATCATGAGAATCAAGAAGTTTTAAATATTTAGGAAACAATTTGGGGTCCAGTTAGCAGAGGTTGCCAATACTGAAAAGATCATCAAGATATAACAGCTCTCTGTTAAGATGTCAAAGTGTCACCACTAGTTTTACAAGGGAAAAGGTAGTTTGAAATACTAAACAGGCCATCTTGGTCGATTTGTCTCCAGTGAGTAATAAATCCTCCCTGTTTGCTAACTCAGCCAACGGATGTGCTTGGTTGACTCTAGAGAATTTATAGTCTCTTTCTAAAAATTTATTGCTGAATAGATCAGTATATTCATAATTTCAGGATTCCAAACAAACTCTTATCCAGCCGTGTCACAAATGAATAAAGTGGCATCATTTATTTAAGTGGTAACTAGAGTATCGTGAGTATTTCACCTCCAAACCCATCTCTGTCATGACTGGCAGTAAGTCAAAAAGTAGTTAACTTGGGAAAAAAAAAAAAAAAGACAAAAGCCATATCACCACATAACCAACTCTGGATACATTTAAAGAGTGAATCAATCTCCATTCCGAAAAGACCAAACACCAGTAATTCATCTACTTAGAATATCCAAAAGAGAAATAGGTCATCAATGAAGCAAAAACAATAAGCATAGCACTATTTGGAAGAATCAATAGTGTCATGATAAATGAAGTCCCTTCTTGTGTTGCAGCAACAAATCTCCTGTGACTGGGAAGTCCCAACTGATTCTCCGTCTCCAACCCCCCTCCCATACACTGAGTCCCTAGCGTTCTCTCAGAGACTCTTCTAAAACAAGAGTCTAGGTCACATAAACCGTCCTGTAGATCCAGCTACAGTCAGAAAAAAATGAACCTTTTCTGAAAGGGCACCCCAACGTGGTGACCGATCGCTGGACCTTCGTCATATTTCAGCTGTGTTGGCTATATCGTGCAGCCACCCTACTTAGCAAGTGTGACGGACACTCGGTGCTGGGAGAAGTTGATGTCATTCCCGCTGACAAGGACACGAACAGACTATATTCTTCTTGTGCCATTTGGAGGCGTGTTGAACAAAGAAGCAAGTGGCCAGAATGTTCCAAGTTAACTGCAAACGGGGAAAAGAAAGTTAATGTGACACGCTGCAGTATTCTCTTAGCATGCAGTTGCAAGCTTTGAAAGTCCCGTTAAGTATCTCTTTTTTAAGATAAATACCTATTAAGTAATATATATGCACAAGCTGAAGTGTTAAATGGTTTGTTGAAACCTATTAGAGTACACAAGATGATAAACATAAATTATAGCTAATATACTGCACCAGTGATTTTTAAACATAAAAATTACTGACACTGTAAAAACACACTTGAGTCATCGTAGCAGTATAATAGCACTAATCCATGTTTATCCAACCATGCACTTTTCAAAAACAACACAAACCTCTAATAAATGCTTTGGCTTCACCTTGACAACTTATATGGGTTATTGCCTCGTTCATGCCTGGATAACCATGTGTTATGACTTAAATGTTCTTTAATATCAATTTATGCCTTGAAGAAAAAAGATTGAATAACATAGTGTACATATGGTTCAATTTATTACAGCAAAACAATCATTTTAGTTTGAAGATATTTTCTCATGGTGCATATCATAGAAATCTTCTTCAATAGAGCTCTCAATAAACCAGATTTTTTATGTCACAATAAATGAAACTAAGGCAGCTAATTGTTGCTAAGATTCTAAATAGATGGGTCTATTTGGCTTCCTTGTCAATCAAGAAATACATTCCTTAACACTTGTATTTCTGGATTCTAATGTCTCTAATTGGATTTTACACTATCTGATTAACGAGGTAGTTTATAGGCTACTATAAAAAAATTGATCCTTAAAAATTGAAGAAGGAAATTGTAGACCGTCAGCATTACTGAAGAGTCAAGAAGACACCAAGAATCATAGTGGTCGCAAAACCCAAAGTGGAGGGGGTGGGGTGAGGAAGTGAATTCTAGAAAGAGGGTAAGTCAATATTGACTGTGATTGTCTCAGAAATGCTTCAGATGGCATCCCCCCGCCTCCAGCCCCCCAAATTCCAAGTCTTGAAGTAGATATTTTTCTTTGGTTCTGGCTGGCTGAAGCATTAGTCTTGGGTCACACACTCAGTACACTGATCGAAAAGCCCGGCGTGGCGGTGGGCTTGGTGTGCTGGCAGATGACACGGGCTCTGTAGATATCTATTTCCTTAAGAAGAGTTAGCCAATTGAATCAACAGGTCTTTATAGAAATAAAAATAGAACCAACATACTCACGCATGGCTCATTATAAAATGGCAAACACTACAGAAATTTAAAAACATACACCTTTAACCATTTATTCTTTCTCACTTTCCTTCTGCCAATCAATAATGCTATTTGAGAACTCACTGTGTGGGGATGTTGGGGATGAGTGAGCACCACTTCTGGGGTGGGCGAGGGGCTTGGAGCCGACAAGCTGAAAAAAAGATTATATTAGTGTCTGGTAAATGATATAATAAACACTTGCAGGGAAGCACTGAGGAAAGAAGGCTTTATGGAGGAGGTAGCATTGGTTGCTGAATCTTGAAAGACACAAATTAGTCTGAAAATGACCCATGATCCCATAGAAAACCAACGAAAAATAGATATGTCTTTCTGGAAATTAATATTGATAATCAAATCTGGAGGCCCTAAGAACTTTATCCAGCAGATGCTAGGCAACAGAGCCTTCCACACACTCAAATTTGTTTCCAAACAAAGTTTCTCTGGGATGCATGAGCCATTACTTCAATCACCTTCCATTCCAGCAAACACTAATTCTCCTTCTTCAAATGAACTCAGCTGCTCTGTATGGTCTTCTCCATAGCCACTTGCGCTCTCTTACCCAGGCATTAATTAATTTTGAAGGTCAAGTAGGTGAAAAATAATCTTGCAACAAGATACATTTTTTTAAAAAAGATTTATTTATTTATTTGGCAGAGAGAGACAGCGAGAGAGGGAACACAAGCAGGGGGAGTGGGAGAGGGAGAAGCAGGCTTCCCATTGAGCAGGGAGCCCGATGCGGGACTCGATCCCAGGACACTGGGATCATGACCTGAGCTGAAGGCAGACACTTAACGTCTGAGCCACCCAGGCACCCCATAACAAGATACATTTTGCTAGACATCCTAAACAAATCCAATTACAAGCTGACTAATAAAAAATCCAGTCAAACTGATTTTCTCTGTTTCCAGATCTTGGCTGTTTGTTTGTTTTTTTTTTAAATCTAGGTCTTCAAGCTTAAATTGCATTGGTTTCTCTAGAATTCCTTCCTCTCCCATACCTACATATTCAAATTCCACCTGTTCTTTAGAGCAACAATCTCATCTCCCTTCTATAAGCAAGCATTCCCTGATTACCAATGGCTTCAAGCAGTTTCTCTGTTTCTTCTCTTCTCCCACAGCTTGTTCCTGAACTTCTTCTGTTAGAACTTACTGATTTTCATCCTGTTCTCTTACTATTTACATTTGCGTTTACTATCTTCCATGGTGGACTCCATACTCCCTGAGGGCAAGTAGGACCGTTACCTCTCTTGCTCTGTGCGCTAGAGTTGGGCACTGTTCCTTGAGCAGCATAAGCTTCAACCAGGTTCTGTTTAATAAACATGATAGATTTGCCCATAATTTTGAGGCTTCATTCTATCAGTGCCATAGAAACTTGCCGTCATGAAGATTATACTCTTGCAAAACTCTTAATGAGGAACTGGAAATAGAGATATTTCTTTTGTATCCCTATTACTGTGTTAAAAAAAAGCTGATTAAAACCATGACTTCCTTCATTTTAGTTTTATTCTCAATCCATCCAAAGGGATTGGATTGTACACTTCCATGATTCACAAATACGTAGAGGCATTTACAACTCCAAAAAATATGCCTGTCTTGTCCATCCTTGAAAGTATCATAGTGACACACTGCAAACCGGGACATCGTCCCCTACCAGGCTAGGCTTGTGTGTGTGCCCATTGGAATGCATTCTTGAACTGTCTAATCCTTCTTCATTATCCATTAGGCCAGCACACATATTCTGGGATGAAACTCAAAGTCAATGACTGTTTATCATCATTAGCTCCTCCAAGCAATGATTTACATGCAAGTCCTGATACTGTTCACCACGGCTTCTCTAGCCCATCAGCATCCAGGTTTCCCCTAGAGCATCCTTAAGTGATTCCAGCTTGAGAAGTCCCATCCCAGATTCCAAATGTGGAGGTCCTTGAGCAGCATCTGAGTAGACTAAACAATCTACATTTATGACGTCCCCCCTGGGAACATTACCTCCATAAAGGAAACGACACATGCAAATATACACGGTCAAGTAAACATCCTACTCCTTCCGTAAGAGCACTAAGTATGTGATTTGACATCAGTTTGCCCCTGGGGATGGGGTGCAGGTAGATGACCTCGTAATAGAGTCTTGGTAGTAGTAATTTAGAAAATGGCTGCCAGAATGTCTCTGGCTCACCGGGTGAAAAAAAATTATCCTTTCTCTGGAGCTACATGAATGGTTTTATGTGATAACTGAAAGAGAAGACCATCCAGCAGATTAGAACAGGGACCTGGAAGACAAATCTCTCGGCTCTAACTTTGGCAATGCTGACAATTTGCTGGGTTGATCTTTGAAAAGTATTTGTTCTAATGTTTTAAGGTATCATTTTCTTCCCTAAAAGTACAGGAATATCACAGGGGATTGTGTTTTCTGATTTTTGTAAAAACATATTTCAATCATAATAATAAATGATTTGGCTCCCATGAAATTTTAAGGTCATCTTCAATAAAGAATTTTATCATCTTTTAGACTTGTGATTACATGGCCCCAGAAATCAGCTTTCAACAACTTGGGAAAAATCCATCCGCTCTGTTTAAAAAGCAAAAACAAAAATAAGCAAACAAAACTGTTAACTTTCACCATGATCCCTATATTTTAAAAGTCTGTGAATCTGTACTTTTAAGCTATATTTAGGAATTATACAAGCAGTGGTGTTCATTTTATTTCACATAATTTTCCCTCTTCTGGTTTAAAATTCTTCATTTGCAGAAATGCAACATGCATTTTGCATATATTTACTCATATATACTCGAGGGTGAAGTTTACAAACTCATCAGGGTAAAAAAGTCCAGGCTCATGTAAAATTTTTAGCGAGATTTGCCTTCACAATTGTCACTTCCACCATTTTATCTTGCCCTTCTTTTTTTTTTTTTTTTTGTAGCCCTGTTATTAAAACCTGACCTCAGCCTATGATGTCACTCATTTATATTCTAATGTAAATGTGAGATAATGTATTCACTTTCCTGTTACCTTGTACATCAAACCTGAACTCAAATTTGAAATATTTGCTTCCTGTTAAGGAATTAGAACAGCAGTTGGTAGGTGAGAAATTCCTGGGGGTGAGAGTTGGAAGAGGAGGCAAGATGTCTTCTTCAGGATCCTAGAAGTCCTATTTCTAGGATATTGACTGTATTCAGCAAAAGAGTGTACTCATACTAACGAGAAACCCCACAATATTCACCTTGTATGTATATTTGTTTGATATTGTTGGGTTGAGTACCTACTGAAAAATAATTACTAAATTTGATAAAAAAACATTTCCACCAAATTATAAATCTCCAGTGGTATCTGAGAGCTTCATTTTTCTCTTTTTCAGAATTTCTAGGTAATGAGAAGGGACTGCTAGTAACAAAATGGCAAGGGCCAGGGTGACCTCAAAAGCACATGCTCTCAATTCCCGTTCCCTGAATCCTGTTAACATTTTACCTCAATTTCCCCTGAGCGAACAGTTTGTGTAGAGACAGGGTTTATCTTCTTTACATTCAGATGGTTGCATTTCCTGCTTAAAATGTTAGCTAGATTGTCTCTGTACCCTGCCTCCCCCCATCTTTTGGTCTCCCAGAAGCTGTCTGCTGCTTCAGGCAAACTTAATGATGGCAGGGCCGCAGAGCCAAAAAAGGAAAAACACCTGTGGCCAGTGTAAAGTTTAGTCCTGAAATAGACAGGCAATGGCCATCACCTGCCTGCTGTGTGAGAGCCCAATCAAGTCTATTCATCACAACTGTGCAGATAAGGGCTTTTTTCACCCCCTCCTTTTTTTTTTTTTTTTTTTTTTGCCGTTGTTTTTGTTGAACTGCATGTAATAGGAATAGAACAGAATACAGCAAAGAAATGGTGCCCTCTGCATCTCTGCATGGCCCTGAGGGGCTGTTGTTTAGATACATCCCATGGAAGTGGTCATTCTGTAAAAATGGCTCACGGAATGTTCATTTTGGAAAATAAACTTGGGCTTTCTCTTCAAAAATTCTATTACAAAATTTTCTTTCTGTTTCCTGAGGAAATTATGAAAGAGAAGAGAATGAAGGCTAAGGACAGCTAAATTCAATGAAGACCAACCATGTGTCAGGGAGCATGTCAGCAGGGGTCGACGGGGTGCTCTCCTGTCCATGTCTTGTAATGGCATGAAAAAAAAATAAGGGACAGTGAAAAAATCACACACGTGTGGACGCCATGACAAAAACATATGATTTCATCTTTATCTTTCTGCAATTCTTGACACTTTTTTTTTTATTCCTATCCTTTATTGAACCACTAGCTTCCCTTGGCTTCTGTGACTCCCAAGTTTCCCGGTCCTTTCCCAGCCTCCTTTGTTGGCTTTTCTCCATTTCTTTTGCAGGCTCCTTTTCCTCTGCTCATCTTCTTAACTGGTGTTGACCCTAGACCTAAGTCATTTATTCTCTGCACATTGTCCTTGGGAGATTTCATCTCATCCACCACAAACCTTCAAGTAACTATACATTGACAGCTGCCCAAACAGTCTCTCCACTCAAGATCTCTCTCCTAAGCTCCACACCAATCCATAGGGTGGCTACCTACCACTGTGTTGGCCAATAAGATACCTGTCGTGTAGCTACTGGGGATTTCTTAGTGTGTTCAGCCTTTCCGATAGAAGTGCTGAAGTGCATCCTTTCCAAACTCTGCTTGTATAGAGACTGACATGAGGCTAAAAAGGAAAGAAAGAAAACCCCTTGTGAACAAGAAGTAGCCATAAGGAAGAAAGCTACCTGCCAAAAATGAAATAACAATGATAAATAAAACCTGGGACTTTAATGAAATTGTGAAATTACTGCATAAGCTGTGGATTGCCTGCTGTGGACTTCTTACATTGTGGGGAAAATCACTCCTCTCTTTGGTTTTATGCATAGTTATGTATAGAGAGAATTCTATGGACAGTTGCTTATTGTTTTATACCTTTTTTTAAAAAATATTTTATTTGACAGAGAGAGACACAGCGAGAGAGGGAACACAAGCAGGGGGAGTGGGAGAGGGAGAAGCAGGCTTCCTGCTGAGGAAGGACCCTGATGCAGGGCTCGATCCCAGGACCCTGGGACCATGACCTGAGCCAAAGGCAGACGCTTAATGACTGAGCCACCCAGGCGCCCCTTATTGTCTTATACCTTAAATGAGAGACTACCCACTTAAATGAGAGAATCATATTTAACCTGGAGGAAATGTTCATGAAAATCGATTATGCATTTTGCCACAAAGGATTATCTCAACATATTCAAAATAGGAAAAATTCTTTGGGTCACATTCATCGACTACAATTTAATAGAATCATAAATTAATTATAACAAGCAAGCAACTCTCACCATCATCACTATAACCACATCTCAGCATCTAAACTTACTCAATTGGAAATTGAAAATTATAATTTCTAAGAACTCTTGAATTAAAGAAAAAATAACATTCAAAGTATAAACAATTTAACAATAAATGGCATTCTACTGTAAGGAAGAGTTTCCTTCCTTCCTTCATTCCTTCCTTCCTTCCTCTCTTCCTCTATCTATATATCTATCTAGCTATTTGCATCTATATGGATCCATGAATCTTATTTTATTCAATGGACATAACCTGTTATAAATATTTATTGTGACCCCAAAATTGTTCTAAATTTGGCCAGTAGGAACTTCTTCAAGTTGTGTATTGTGTATTTCTGACATGATTCTGTTATTTTTTGAACACTTCTTTACTTTCTGGCACAAGATATTCCACACTAATTTTTTTACTTATCCTGCTCTGGCTCTGGAACCAGCCATCTCCCTGGGGCCCCTGGTTCCTTTAATGAAGAATGCTATTTAGAAACCAAGCCGCAGGCTTGCCCACTACTCTGGGAGTGCCATCGCTTCTAGGCCCTTCCAGAAGACAAGATTCACAGTCTTCTGCTTTCTCATATTTGTAACTATTTTTTCTGTCAGTGAGGAACCTAGCTCCATTTATCCATGGTATATTTATTCATTTCCTCAAGCGTAAGAAGTAGTTTCAGATTGCTATTTGATATCTTTGTGAGAAGCAAACCTACTAACTAGAATTCGGTATTTGCTTACAGGTCTTTAATCTTCAAAAATACTAAGGTCATGAAAGACAAAGAAAAATCTCTAGATTAAAGGATTAAAAAAAAAACATAACAGCTGAATAAAATGAGTAATCTTGGTTTACATCTTGGGCCAGAAAAAAAAGAATATTTGGACAATTAGTGTAATTTAATATGGTTCTAAGATTAGATAATATCACTGAATCGATATTATATTTCAAGATTTGAAAATTCAATTGTGTTTATGTGAGAAGTACTTAGGAATGCAGAGACAGGATGTCTGCAATTTCCTGTCCAATTGTTCAGAAGAATATATGTATATACACAAAGACATATACATATGTTTATATATGGAAGCATATAGTGAACAATAAAGGAAATGGGGCAAAGTGTTAACAACTGCAAACCTGGATAAGAAGTATAATGCAGTTGTTCATGATATTTTTGTAGTTTGCTGCAAATTTTTAATTATACAAAAAGCAAAGTTGCAGAAAAAAAGAAATAAGAAATAGATGACAATGCATGTTCTACATCCCAACCCGTGGTACGCTCCTGGAGAAGTGTGTAAGGAAAATTTATAACTTCAGGAGCATGTATTAGAAATAGAGAAAATTTGAATGTGAATGAACTAAATAACAATGAGATAAGCTAGAAAAATATCAAGAGGGGCGCCTGGGTGGCTCAGTCGTTAAGCGTCTGCCTTCGGCTCAGGTCATGATCCCAGGGTCCTGGGATCGAGCCCCGCATCGGGCTCCCTGCTCGGCGGGAAGCCTGCTTCTCCCTCTCCCACTCCCCCTGCTTGTGTTCCCTCTCTCGCTGTGTCTATCTCTGTCAAATAAATAAAATCTTTAAAAAAAAAAAGAAAAATATCAAGAAAAATTCTAAATATTAGAACTAGAGATGAAAGATGCAGGAATTAGAGAAACAGGAGAACGAGAACAAAAACAGAAGAGTATATCATAAGTATCAACCAATGAAATAAAAAGTTGGTTCTCTGAAAAGACCAGTAAAATGACACATTTTTGATATGTCTCATTCAAAAGGCATAGTGTTTGTGCAGGGCAATAGTGTTAGGAGGCATAACTGTAGAGAGATACAAGGTTATGTCAGTAAACTTGAAAGCCTAGACGGAACAGATGATAGAATAGGAAAATAAAAATTTCCAAAATTGGCTCAAGAAGACAAGTTGAATAGCATGACCTCATAGTCCTAACAAAAATAAATCTAGAAGTTGTAAAAGATGACCCCCCCAGTGAAAAGGAAATATTCAGGTTAGTGGAAGACTCAACATTGAAAAATGTCAATTATCCTTCACTTTCATCATAAATTTAACCTTATCTCAATCAAAATTCTATTATCATCTGTCCTGTAACTTGAAAATCTCATTTCTAAATTCATGTGAGAGAGAATGTATATAAATCTAACCAAAATAATCTTGAAAAATAGGAAATACCGAGAGCCACCTTTTTTTTTTTTGCTTTGTAACTTGCTTCTTCTATTTAATAAGAGCATTTGTATAAGACAAAAATACAGATTAGTATTCTTTTTAATGGCTGTATAGTTTTACATTAAATGGAATCTTAATGATTTTTTTTATTATGTTATGTTAATCACCACACATTACATCATTAGTTTTGATGTAGTGTTCCATGATTCATTGTTTGCGTATAACACCCAGTGCTCCATTCAGTACATCCCCTCTTTAATACCCATCACCAGGCTAACCCATCCCCCCACCCCCCTCCCCTCTAGAACCCTCAGTTTGTTTCTCAGGGTCCATAGTCTCTCATGGTTCGTCTCCCCCTCCGATTTCCCCCCCTTCATTTTTCCCTTCCTGCGATCTTCTTCTTTTCTTTTTAAAACATATAATGTATTATTTGTTTCAGAGGTACAGGTCTGTGATTCAACAGTCTTACACAATTCACAGCGCTCACCATAGCACATACCCTCCCCAATGTCTATCACCCAGCCACCCCATCCCCCCATCCCTCCCCCACCACTCGAGCAACCCTCAGTTTGTTTCCCGAGATTAAGAATTCCTTATATCAGTGAGGTCATATGATACATGTCTTTCTCTGATTGACTTATTTTGCTCAGCATAATACCCTCCAGTTCCATCCACGTCATTGCAAATGGCAAGATTTCATTTCTTTTGCTGGCTGCATAATATTCCATTGTATATATATACTACCTTTCCAAATATCATACCATATTAGAACGTCATGACAAGAGTAGCACTGATACATAAAAAATACATCAGTGAAAAATAATAGAAATCAAAGACACAGATCTGTATATACATGGAAATGGTGTCTATTTTGCATGCAGTAAAAAAAGATCAAACAGCAAAATCCCAAATAGATTACGGTTTTAAATTTACAAAAAATAAATTATAAATCTGTTCAAAAGAACTGTGGCAAAATGTGTTCAGAAACTTGGAATAGGATAGGTCTTCAAAAACAAGGCATACATTGAAAATATCTTTTATGAAGAAGGCTGATATATTTTATATTTGAAGAAAATATCAATAAGACAAATGATACAAAAAAAAACCTAAAAAATTTACAAGACAAGTGCAGATTGGGAGTATGTTTTCATTGTTTGTAACTGAAAAGAATTAAAAACCAGAATATATTTTTAAACTCCTAAAATTACTAAGAAAAAGCTAATGAACCCAAATGAAAATGGGGGGAAAATGTGAACAGATCATTTACAGAATAAGAAATACACATGGGTGACAAAAACTTAAACAGCGCCATTAATGACCAGGGAAATGCCAAAGAATACAATGAGATTGACAGTAACTACGAACCTTGATTAATATTAAGACGTGGTGAAATGTGAGGAAATGGGTATTTTTAATACTATCCATGAAAATCAATTCATATAGTCACTTTGATATGGTATTTCTGAATCTTTCGACACTAAATAAATGAAGAATTCTCTTTGACCCAGGATTTCCCCTTCTCATTATCTAATCTTGGGAAATATGTGTATGTGTGCATAAAGAGGCTCATGCAGTGATATCTACTGCAGCACTGTTGTGATAGCAACTAAATTTAGGGAGTTAAGGTTCATCAGAATTAGAAGGAAAAAAAATACCAGACAATGGAATTTGGGCCATATGTGGTAAATTTATATAAGCAATATAAAAGGATTGTCAGGGCATATTGAGTGATAAAAGCAAGCTACAGAAGAATAAATATGGTATAATATAATTTATTTAAAAAATACTCATGCAAAATAAAACTATATACAACTAAACATCACTGTGTGTACATGTGTAGAAGAAATGCCTATACCAAACTGATTTCATGAACAAAAAAAGTCTTTGGTTTCCTTAGGGAAAATATAGAAACAGAGATGATGATTAAGGATGACATAACTCCATCTGTATTGTTTACATTTTTTTACATTTATTCAAATGGCACTGTTGTAATTGAATTTTTTTCAACTTTTAAAAAGAAAAACAGAAGGAAGCTATTTGTTCTGCAGCTCTAACTAACCATGTGTATTATATCCACATAAATCAGTTAAAGGTCCCAAAGGTCACTTTCTCTGATGAATTATCACACAATTGTTGTCATTTACACAACTCCATCCATCCATTCATCCAAACATAAATGCCTACATACATGTATGTGCAGCTACTTTGATTGAAAATTAATGTTTAAAATAATCATGTATGCTTAATTTTATGTAATATTTACATTCCTAAGAAGTTGAACTTAAAAAGCTTCTTCTTAAATTGAATCATATTTTCAATGCAGTAACAGAGTACAATTATAAAACAAAACAAAACACACGCTATGGTGAATTATTTTGTGAAGTGAACAAACACTCCACCAAATGCTTGCCTTATAAAAGTGAAATTTATACATCAACTTGACTTAATAGAAGATAGCCCTGCAGGTAACTTCGCTCTCCCTGTTCCCTGCCTTTCAGCTAAAGTATAGCTAATTTATACAGATTATTTTTATTATATTCTTGGACCAGTTGATTTTTATAAAAAGCACTGTCAGAATGCAGCCCTATCATTTAAATACCAAATATCCTCCACAGATTTCTTTCTGAATCATCAAAATCTCCCTGGAAAACTGTGTGTTTGGGGGCAATTGCTATATTAGTTTTCATATTTTAATTTTCTTGCCAAATATTTAAATATATTTGATAACTACCAATGCAAGCTGAAGGATTTTAAGAATGTGTTCAAGGGGATTATATTAGAGACTTCAGAGTAACTTGCAGATCTAGAGGGGTTTCCAAGGCTAAATGAATTCTTAGCAGGTTTATGAGAAAACCTTTTGGAAATAATTTGTAAGTTTATCTGTTAATCAGCAAATCTGATTTCTACAATATTGCCCACAGTGAATAATTAGTTATTTTTCATGGCTGTGATGCTTAGTTAAGAATGATAAATTTTAATTATAGATTTTTATTATTTTTGTTTAAGAAAGACAAGATCCAAAAATAGAAGATATGCTTTAAAGGAAAAGGTCATCAAATTTCATCCTCTTTAAAATACAGGCCTTTGGGCGCCTGGGTGGCTCAGTTGGTTAAGCGTCTGCCTTTGGCTCAGGTCATGATCCCAGGGCCCTGGGATCGAGTCCCGCATCAGGCTCCCTGTTCTGTGGGGAGCCTGCTTCTCCCTCTCCTACCCACTTATGCTCTCTCTCTCACTATCTCTGCCTCTCTCTCTCTCAAAAAATAAATAAAAATCTAAAAAATAAAAAATAAAAAAAATAAAATACAGGCCTTTTCCTATCAATAGCCAAATCCCAGGAGACCTTAGTGATGCAAATCATGTTTTGCCACCTTGTGGTAGTTAGAGGTAAGTCAAATATAGATTAGTATGAAAGGCCAGTAGACACCTGGACAGATGAAAGATAATGCCCAAATCTGGTTGTAGGATCCAGCGTATTTTCTTCTTAAATATCATCCTTTTTCTCTCTCTGAAATCTGTTGATAGCTACATCCTTAGATACAAGGGGAAAAGCTATGGTTCAAGCTCTAAACTTTTCTCAGGGATGAGGAAAAATAACCAAAACCAAGTGGGATAAAAATCTACATCCACAAAGCCATTTTTATAATCCATTTGAAGTGTTTTCATTATTATATGAAAGAGAAAAGCACAGAGAAGGGAATAATACAAACGAGAACAAATTATAGGAAATTTAAATTTGACTAGTCACATGACCAAGAAATATTTTTGAATGCCCACTGGAAGTTGGTAAAAATGTTTTTGTGTTTCCCTTAAAAGTGAAAGGTTGTCGCCATTTACTTCTTACACTTGCCTAACAAAGTACAAAGGTAAACCTACCTACGCAATAATTTGCCTTCACAGTTTGGGGGAAACTAGTTAAAACATCTCAATAATCATACAGCAAGAAAATATGCACACAAAATTAACATACAGCAAGTATAAAATAGAAAATGGAAGTACCTCATAATTCCATGCTCAAAAGAGAGCAAATGCAAATGGTTTGATATATATTCAGCCAGATGTTTTTCAAAGATAAAGATAGGGATATATAGATAAGTAGCTCATGTATATTTTCTTTCAATTTATCCTTTACTTTTCAGAATTCACTGTGAGAGTACTGTGCAGGGGAGAAGACAATGTCTTTAAAAAGCTGAAAGAAGCAGATTAGGTTGGGCGATAAAGCATTCCAGGCAAACTGAACAATGCCACGTAAAGATTTTTTGGAATTAGCTGTTTGGCCAATCTAGAAATAGAAATAATTATACAGTGGCACATTCCTTTGGAATGCCTTGATCTTTCCCAATTACTTCGGCTAAACACATACAAATTGAACCTCACAACTATTGATCCTTTTCACTAGTAGGGCATTTGAGTCTTTTTATTTAAGTGTACTCAAAATCCCAATACATTCATAAAGGAGGGGAAGCAAAAGCATATAGTAGGAGCTGCCAGATCCTAGGCACTCAGTGAATGTTGGTTAAAGTACCAAGATGCAATGGACTCCTGGATAGGTTGGAGATTGACAAGGTTTCAAGGAAGGCAGTTTTGCTTTTAGCCATTTTAGCTTGTTCTGAAGTTGTTTATTTAAATTCCTACCTCTGATGGCTGAGTAATATTCCATTGTATATATGGACCACATCTTCTTTATCCATTCATCTGTTGAAGGGCATCTCGGCTCTTTCCACAGTTTGGCTATTGCAGACATTGCTGCTATGAACATTGGGGTGCATATGGCCCTTCTTTTCACTACATCTGTGTCTTTGGGGTAAATACCCAGTAGTGCAATTGCTGGGTCATACGGTAGCTCTATTTTTGAATTTTTGAGGAACCTACACACTGTTTTCCAAAGTGGCTGTACCAACTTGCATTCCCACAAACAGTGTAAGAGGCCATCAGAAAGGGTGAATACCTAACTTTTACATCAACATGGATGGGACTGGAGGAGATTATGCTAAGTGAAATAAGTCAAGCAGAGAAAGTCAATTATCATATGGTTTCACTTATTTGTGGAACATAAGGAATAGCATGGAGGACATTAGGAGAAGGAAGGGAAAAATGGGGGGGGGGGAATTGGAGGGAGAGATGAACCATGAGAGACTATGGATTCTGAGACACAAACAAGGTTTTAGAGGGGAGGGGGGAGGGGGGGTTGGTTAGCCCGGTGATGGGTCTTAAGGAGGGCACGTACTGCATGGAGCACTGGGTGTTACACGAAAACAATGGATCATGGATCACACATCAAAAACCAATGATGTATTGTATGGTGACTAACATAACATAATAAAATAAAAAAAAAAAATTCCTACCTCTGAATCTCCACATTTTTCATTTTTTTCATCCATAATATAAGAATAATCACCTTCCTGATATGCCTTGCAAAGATTTTGTGATGTCTAAATCATGTTAAAATAAACCAATCTATGCCTAAAAATTTTAAAAATGAATTATATATGATGGTATGAACTGAGTGCCCCTTCTTCTTTGGATAAGAAATGTATCGATAAGAGTCAATTTGGGGATAACCACATTATTCCTCAAACTGAACCATCACTGGTTCTCATGAAAATGGGCTCAGGAAGGAAGTGATACTTCAAGCTAGGTCTCAGTAATGTCAGGATTTCTACTTAGGAGGAGTAGCTTTGAAACAGAAATGTACTTGCTCATTTAAGCCTGGATTGTGTGCCGCTGCGGTAAAGTAAATGCATATGTTTCTTTTATCACAAAGAAAAATTAAGTCCATTAGAAGCTACAAGAAAATCAAATATGTATAAAAAATACTTGGTCCAAATATGACTGTGTGGAGGTTTAAAAAAAAAAAAAAAGTGTAGTGGATGCTGAGAGGTACCACCGATTCCTCTTCAGGACCAAGGCACTCATTCCGGCAGCAATGAGGAGAGTTTAGCCAAAGTTAAGCCCCCTCTTCATCAAAGGCAGCCCAGTCTATGTGTGACCCCCTTGCTTCCTTCAGTCCAGGACAGCTCCACAGGACCATTGCATCTTCAGAGCTGGGGTTCTGATTCGCAGTTCAATTTCTCTCTCTGCCCCATCTTGTTTGACTCACACTCTCTCAGGTATTGTTCTGGAGAGCATTCCCTAATAAAGTTCCTGCATATAAATCTCCTTCTCAGAATGGCTTTTTAAGGAACCCAATCGAAGACTAGATGCCAGTCGACTTTGACATTAGGAGCATTTTCCTTTTCAGTGGCTCATTTGAAGTGGAGAATGAATAAATATTATCTAAATTTAACAAATCAAAAAGTGCAGTAAAATCCGATTATTTGGCATCATGAAGGAAATAAACATAGAAATTGCTAAAACCTTTGTTGGACTCTGAAATAGAAGAAACTAGTTTTTTGTTATAGACCTTCTGTACACGCAATATGCATGGGCTTCTTTGAATTGTTTAAGGATAGGAACCTGTAAAAAATGCACATGTCTGGGCACCTGGGTGGCACAGTTGGTTAAGCATCTGACTCTTGGTTTTAGCTCAGGTCGTGATCTTGGGGTTGTGAGATTGAGCCCTGCATGGGGCTCTGTGCTCAGTGTGGAGTCTGCTTGAGTTTCTCTCTCTCCCTCCCCTTCTGTCCCTCCCCTTTCTCTCTCTCTCAAATAAGTAAATAAATCTCTCCAAATATATAATGGAATCACTTAAAATTTGGTTTAAAACAAACAAGCAAAAGGCTACCAAATCTTCAAACAAGGAAGGAGGTCAACCTCATGGCCCTAAACATCAAAACATGGCAGCCAAGAAAGAGAAGTCTGTATTATGATCTTGTCTGATAAAACTTGAATCTTCTGCTTTTCAACCTTCAAGTTCACAATTTCATAAACACTATTCATGGAAAAAGATGAATTAAAAAAAATGAAAATTCTCCCTAATCTTTGCCCTCCAAACTCACGCTCACCTTGATTTGAAGAAAAGTGCAATAAGAAAGTGAATCAAGACTATGAAGAGAAAGCCCTGTGCATAGAAGCTTTTTCTACCATCCTCCTGTCAAAAGCTGTCTGATTCACCATTTTTAAAGCCTTCAGGCTGAGAGGAGAGAAAGAGTCAAAGCTTAGTGATATCTCTCCTTAAAAAAAGAAAACACATTCCTGATTAGGGAAGTGAAACTTAGTACCAAATACTTAACAACGTTTCAGGAGAAAAAGCAGAGTCCAGGTCATCCTGGAAAGGGAAGAAACAGCCCAGGTGAGCCATAGTTTCCCCACCAGCATATTCTCTCTCTCCCTCTCTTCCTCTTTCCCTCTCCTTCTCTCCCTCTCCCTTTCTCCCTCTCTCCCTCTCTCTTTCTCCACTGTAGGGCTACACAGATGAGGAAAAGACACAATGCACAGTCCTTGAACTATAACTTGAAGGCAAAAGAAACAGACCTCAGATAAAATAGTGTGCTTAGGAAAATGCACCCACATGTATCAACCAATGAGATCTTGAGAAAACTTCCCATGTTAAGCAAGAAAAAGATGAAAACAAATGGTATGAGAAATAGTCTGAAAAAACACAGCAGGAGGAGGAAAAAGAGGAAGGAAAGAGGGAGGGAAAGAAGGGAAAAATGGAGGAAGAGGGGGAAAGAAGAGTGAAGAGAGAGAGGGAGGGTGAGAGGTAGTAAATAGAATGCAAAAGGACTGTGAAGAACCTATTCACAGTTGGTTTAACATTCAAAAATCAATCCATGTAATTCACCATATTAACAAACAAACAACAAAAAAAGAAAAACCATTTGATCAGAATCATCTCAATAGAGGCAGAAAAAAATCATTTAACAAACCCTAGAACTCATTCATGTTAAAAGGCTCAGCAAACAAAATAGAAGTGATCTTCCCTAAGATGCTTTACTTCTTTAACCGTTCTAGAGAAATGACCATGAAGATGAATGTTAGGAAGCATAACAAAGGAAGGAGACAAGAAGGAAAGGCAGGCATTACCCAGTGCACCTGAATTACTCCTCATTCCTAGGTACACTTGCAGGCCATGGCCTTGTTAGAAGGAACATTCTTTTCTCACCAATGTGGGTCAATGGATTAATTCAAAAGGTGGAAGACCTGGTCTTATGGGTTGAAACAATACAAAACTCACTAGGATAATAAATGGCTTACTCTTATTTTTTCGAATTCTCTAGACCCTTAGACTGACTCTATCCATTTTCTCCTTCTTTTGAACCTCAATAATATTTGTATCTCCCTTTCTTTGGCCACTTTTTTGATTTTTATTTGTATCAATAATTTTATCATTCTATTCAACTCTAAACCCTTGAAAACAGAGTTCTGGATTGATCATCTTTGTGTTTCCCCAGAGCGGGGATGAGAGCCCTTCTCATAGTTGTTGCTCAATAACTACTTGGTAAGTAAAATTGAATCAAATGGCATTATGAGGGACAGAGCCCTGAACTAAAAAAAAGAGGTCTTGAATTCTAAGACTGACTCAGTCATTAACTAGTTACAGGACCTTGTAGAAGCTTCTGTCTCTCTGGGTTTCAGTTTCCTTTTCTCTTAAATGAAGGAGTTAGAATTAATTGCGAGGTCTTAAGATTCCCACCAGCAGTAAATCTGTTTTGTTATGAATTTTCAAAGATAAACTTAAAAATGACTTTTCTTTTAGATACATGAAGGGTGCCATTGTTTTTGCTGGATGTTGTCTTCGCTGTAAAGACAGGTTGGGGAAGAAGCAACCTAGGAAATAGATCCCTGATGGGAACAGTAGCAGTGACCTGCCCAGGTGTTTAAAGTAGGACACCCTCTGGGTGCCCCCACAGGCCTGTGGTGAGGCTGAAGATCAGAGGAGCTAAGAAATTCGGAGAAGATAAGAGCATCACAGGTGTATCTACAGTTAAAGAGTTCTGTGCTGTAGATCACTATAAAGTCTGGAGGGGAAGAAAGGAAGCTGCCAGACCAATACACCATTTTTAGAGACTGAGTTTACACAGGAACAGTTGCCAGTGTGGGGCTGGCCTAATGATTTTATCTCATTCTCTGTCTGACTTCCCTCCAGTGAATCTTGTAAGGGAACCAGCTACCTGATCCTTTAATCCTGCTAACATTTTATAAAAGAAGATTCAAATTAGTTTTGCTTATTCCAGATGCTTTATATGCAAATGAACTTTAGAATTGGTGGCAACTAAAATGTGAAGCAGACTCCATGATGGGTTGGAGGAAATACTCCCACCTGAAAACCCTCCCAAAACAATGAGATGACTCCCTTCTCCTTGTTGCTCATGGCTCCTTTCTCAAGGGAATTCCAGAATCTTCCAGATATCCACTGTGACTCTCTGATCCCAAGGAGGAACTCCTCAGATTCCTTTTATCTATAACTGGCTTCGACTTTCCCCAAACAACATGTGGATCACTATCCCTGCCTTCCATAAATAGCATTACCTATGCAGTATTAATCAGAGTTTGCAAGTCAAATATTAAGATCATTCCTTGGGGTAATCCAATGGTACAACTTTGCCATTTTATTTTCCCCTTTGCAACTCTAACTAGACAAGGGAAACTAAAACACTGAGCTAGGAATTATTTATTTAAAGTCTCAATCCAACATGCACAGACCCTGGATAAAGATTGCTCACTCTCCCTTATAATAAAGAAAAGTGGCATCTTAATGTGGAGTGGTGTGGAGCCTCAGCCTTGCCCGTGGGCCAGCTCTTACATCCTCCCATGTAGCCTGGCATCTGCCCTCTAGCATTCCCGTGTTGCTTGGCTCCAAATGGAAGTGCTCTTAATTTCAAATGATTTATTGGGGACAAGTGGGAGCCCTGTCTGATCTAAGTCTGTTTGTATTTGGTTTCCTGCATCTCAGGGGTGATTTTAAGACAATATCTTATGTTGTAAAGGAGGGATAGGAAAAAGAGCAATACCCACCTGCTGTTGGGCTAGAGCTCGCTGGTGTTTTATGCAGCTGTGGGGTGCCATTTTCTATAGCAATGAAAAGAAAGAGCGTCAACTCTGAGGACAGCAGCGAAATGATCGACTGGCAAGGGTAATTTGTGCAATCTCCATCAAGTTCTTTATTGAAGGGCAGTTCTGTTGGACTGTTCAAAGAACAGGGGGCTAGGGCTAAGGACTCCATCATGGGGGACAGGGTCACTGACCAGTTTCTCTGTTGTCCTGCTCCTACAGCACTCACTTCCATTAAACATGTTCTAGACTATACAGAAATTACATTTTTTAAAAGATTTATTTATTTAGTTTTAGAAAGAGAGAGCATGAGCAGGAGGGGCAGATGGAGAGGGAGAGTCTTAAGCAGACTCTGTGCTGAGTGTGGAACCTGACATGGGGCTCGATTTCATGACTCTGAGATCATGACTTGAACTGAAACCAAGAGTCAGGCACTTAACCAACTGTGCCACCCAGGCACCCCCAGAAATTACATTTTTTAAATGTTTGTTTTTGGCATTTCCTAGGAGCCACTCACAGGAAAGGGACTGTATTTGTATTCTATTGATTCTCCAAGGTGCCAAACAAATAGTAAATACTCAAGAAAAATGTTAAATAAATGGGTATGTGTGTGAATGAAAAAACCTTCTCTTTTTTCAGCTAAAGCAGGTGCACCCTTATGGGAAAAGATGTTGTATTTAAATGGTGGCATCTAATGGGAATATATTACATGACCTCTTACTACCTGTTTTCTTTATAAAATATCAGATGAAAAGATTAAAGCAGCACTGTCTAATATAACTTTTGGTAGTATTGGGAATATTTTATATCTGTGAAGTCCAACACGGTAGCCATTAGGCACTTGTGGCTACTGAGTACTTGAAATATGGCTAGTGTGACTGAGGAAATGTATTTTAAATTTAATTTAATTTAATTATTTTAAATCTAAATAGCCACATGTGACTTATAGTTACTATACTGCATAGCACAGGTCTAGAGACATCCTCAGGAAAGATGGAAAAAAAGAAAAATATATTGCTTTTTGATGCTTTTCAGAGGGAAAAATGTGTGTGTGTGTGTGTGTGTGTGTGTCTGTGTGAATATGATATATATGTGTATGTGGTGTTCATCATCAGGTTAGTATCAGGTTCATCAACAATATGGCAAAATACGTTAGGGGCACGGTCTTCAGAAGAAGCCAGACCTCAGTCTGAGCCTTTGGCTGTGCTGCTTACTAGCTATATGACCTTGAATAACTCATTGTTATTATTGGAATGTGAAATTGCCCTGCCTGCCAAACACGTCAGGATGGAAACCTTAATTTTTTGAAGAAGGTATGATGGGTTGTTGACCTTATTCTAAAAACAAGTTGCCAGTGAGGTCCCTGGGCCATCCTAACTGCAGAGAATATTGACAGTGACATCATCAAGATGGTGACATAGGTCATTCCTGACCTCAGTCCCTTTAATGAGAAGACAAACTAGGAACTCTCCATAGACAAGACACCACTGTGAAAATCCCGAAACCCAGTGGTGAGGCTGAAACACCCACCCCGGACCACAGAGACAGAGAAAAGACTACATTAGAAGAATTACAGGAGTGGCTACACTTTGACAGAATGGCCCTTCCTCCAGGCCAACATGGCATTGTATTGAGAGGGCCCCCTGGGCCTTTGGTTTCTCCAGTGGGGAAAAAAGAGAATCCAAGGTGGACATCCGGCTCACCCAGCATTAGGAGACATTTTCCCAGAGGTCCACTTGAGTCTCACCTCACAGGGATCACTGTGGGACACGGGAAGACTCTACCACTGGGGATCAGATAGGGATGAAGAAGAGGGGCAGGGATTATAGCCGCTAGCACTCAGATCTTGGTGAATGATGTTCTTGCCAGCAGCAGAACCCAAGCAGAGATCCCAGCCAGCAGCTCTGGGCATCTGAAGAGCTGAGCAGGTGGCCTCATCTGGCCAAGGAACTCAACTAGCAGTTCTGCCTAATTTGAGTCCCCAGTCAAGGGGCCATACTGACTGTAGAGCATGGTCTACTTGCTCCACCTGGGCAGGAAACCAAATTTGCAACCCCACCCAACTCCTATCAAAAACCTCCCAACAAAGAAAAGTCTAGGACCAGGTGGATTTACTGGTGAATCCTACTAAATATTTAAAAAGAATTACTACCAGTCCTCCTTAAACTCTTCTAAATAATTGCAGAGAGGATACTCCCAAATTCATAATATGAGGCTAGCATTCACCTGATGCCAAAGCCAGATAAGGATGCTCTAAGAAAAATATAGGCCAATATTTCTGATGAATATAGATGTAAAACTTCTCAACAAAATACTATCAAACCTAATTCAACAGCACATTAAAAGGATCATGCTCGGGGCACATGGGTGGCTCAGTCGGTTAAGCAGCCAACTTGATTTCAGCTCAGGTCATGATCTCAGGGTCCTGGGACTGAGCCTTCTGTCAGGCTCTGTGCTCATCAGGGAGTCTGCTTGAGGATTCTCTCTCTCTCTCTCTCCCTCTGCCCCTTCCCTCTGCTCATGTTCTCTCTCTCTCTAAGATAAATAAATCTTTAATAAAATACAATAAAATAGAAGGATCATGCTCCATAACCATGTGGGATTCATCTCTGGGATGCAAAGATGGTTCAATATACCATCTTTTTATTACCTCACATTAATAAAATGAAAGATAAAAATTATATGATCATTTCAATAGTTTCAGAAAAAAACACTTGAGAAAATTCAACATCTATTCATGAAAAAAACTCTCAACATATTGGGTATAGAAGGTGGGTACCTCAACATAAGAAAGGCTATATATGACAAGCCCACAGCTAATAGCATACTCAGGGGTAAAGGTTGAAAGCTCTTCCTCTAAGATCAGGATCAAGACGAGGGTGCCCAGTCTCACCACTCCTATTCAAGCCAGTACTGGAAGCCCTTGTCACAGCAATTAGGAAAGAAAAAGGGGGGATAAACGTCTAAATTGGATGAGAACGTGTCAAATTGTCTCTTTGTAGATGACAGTCTTATATATAAAAAATCCTGAAGACCACCAAAAGACTATTAGAATTAATAAATGAATTCAATAAAGTTGCAGGATATGAAATCAACATAAAAAATCTGTTGCATTTCTAAACACTAATAATGAACTATCAGAAAGAAAAATTAAGAAAACAGTGCCATTTACAATAGCATCAAAAACAATAAAATACTCAGGAATAAATTTAACCAAGGAAGTGAAAGATCTGTAAACTGAAAAACCATGAGACATTGATGAAAGAAATTGAAGAAGACACAAATAAATAGAAAGATACCCCTTGCTTATGGATTAGAAGAATTATCATTATTAAAATGTCCATACTGCCCAAAGCTATCTATAGATTCAATATAATTCTTATGAATATTTCAATGGAATATTTTATAGAAATAGAAAAAACAATCCTAAAATTTGTATGAAACCATAAAAGACCTCAAATAGCCGAAGCAATCCTGAGAAAAACAAAGCGGGAGGCATTGCACTTCCTGATTCCAAACTATGTTACAGAGCCATATTAATAAAAACAGCATGGTACTGGCATAAAACAGACTTAGATCAATGGAACAGGATTGAGAGCCCAGAAATAAACCCGTGCATATCCAGTCAACTAATATTTGACAAGGGAGCCAAGAATACTCACTGGGGAAAAACAGTCTTGAAAATGGTGTTGAGAATACTGGATACTCACACGCAAAAGAATGAAATTGCACTCCTATTTTCCACCACTCGTAAAGATTTACTACTTGAAATGGATTAAAGATTAAATGTAAGACCTGAAACCATAAATTCCAAAAAGAAAACATAGGGCAAAAGCTCCATGATGTTGGTCATGGCAAGAATTTTTTATATATGACACCAAAAGCACAAGCAACAAAAGTAAAAATAAATACATGAGACTGCGTCAAACTAAAAGCTTCTGCACCGCAAAAGAAACAAGAAAATGAGAAGTTAACCCATACAGTATGAGAAAATATTTTCAAACCACATATCTGATAAGGGGTTAATATCCAAAATATATAAGGAACTCATGCAACTCCTTAGCAAAAAACAACTCAATTTAAAAATGGGCAAAGGAACTAAATAGAGTTTTTCCAAAGCATACATACAAACGGCTGAGATATGGCCATTGATACCAGTATGTGAAAAGATGCTCATCATCAGTAATCATCGGGGAAATGCAAATCAAAACACAATGAGATATCACCTCACATCTGTTAGAATGGCATTTACAAAAGAAGATAAGAGATAACAGGTATTGGTAAGGATGTAGGAAAAAGGAAAACCTTGAGCACTTAGTGGGAATATAAATACGGCCACTGTGGAAACGGTATGGAGGTTCCTCAAAAAAATTAAAAGTAGGAATATCATATGATCCAGCAGCCCCCTTTTTGTGTTTATAGCCAAAGAAAGTGAAGTCAGGTCTCAAAAAGATATCTACACTCCCATGTTCATTGCAGCATCATTCACTATAGCCCAGATACGGAAAAAAGCTAAGTGACTATTGAGAGATGAATGGATAAAGAGAATGTGATTATGTGTACACACACACACACACACACACACACACTAGAATATTAGCCTTAAAAAAGGAAATTCTGCCTAATTTGCAACAATATAGATTAAACTTGAGTGAAACTAAGTGGAATAAGTCAGACAGAAAAAGACAAGTACTGCATGATTTCAATTATATGTGGAATCTAAAACAAACAATCTCATAGAAACAGAAACAGGTGGGGAGAGGGGAAGAAATGGGTGAAGGTGGTCAAAGGGTATGAACTTCCAGTTATAATATGAATAAGTTCTGAAGATTTAATCCATAGCACGGTGACTGTAGTTAACAATACTCTATTGTATATTTGAAAGGTGCTAAGACAGCAGATGGTAAAACTTCTCCCCACAAAAATAAATCATGACTATGTAAGGTGATGGATGTGTTAATTAACCTTACTGTGGTAATTTTCTCTCTACATATCAATATATAAAAATATGTTATATATATAAACATACACAACATTGTGTATGTCAATTATATCTCAATTATTAAAGCTGGAAAAAATAAATAAATAAAAATGAACTGCTGATAAGTAGCCCTGCCCCATATATACTATAATATATATATATATATATAAAATATAATATATATATTAGACACCAAAGCACCAACGATCCATTGACATTCTTCTTAGCTAATGAAATCTGTCACTTGTTCTGCCTGCCTTCAACTTAATACCTCTGGAAAAAAACAGTCGCTTCATCTTTTGTGAGAGAATAGAGTCAAGAGTTTTGGTGTATTGTTGGAATTTATAACAAGAATGGCAAACTTTAAATATGAAAAGTAAAGTGAGAAGAAAGGGAAGGGAAAGAGGAAAAAGCCTCAGGATGTAAGAACTCAGCTGAATGATTGTTTCTTTGTTCTGTTCCAGTTAAATATCATAAGCACTGGCTAACACCCCTGGGCTTTAGTGGAGTGTAGTAAAACAGAGAAAGGACTCATTTATCCCTAGATCCGAATTATCTCTTGGCAGGTAACTATGAATCTTTGGTCAAATTATTTAGCCTCTTTCCATATCAGTTCTCCATCAGTAAAATAGAGGTTAATTTTACTGCGGGGTTAAGAGATTATAAGAAGGAATATTTGGCACATAGCACACATCTAAAAATATTTTATCCTTCCCCTTCTTTGGTACTTCCATGACCACTGCCAGTGTTTTCCCCACTTTCAGCTTCGGTATCAGGGGACGAGATTACATAAGATAATCAGCCTGTCTGTCATCTAACCTACCCATCCATACGTCTTTTTAAAAAAAATCTGACAAAGCTGTATTTTATATTTTCTTTATCTGTGTCTCCAGATCAAATCTGATGAATATAGGAGCTGAAAGACAGCTATCCTAAAGAAACTACCGGCTTTTACTGTATGCAAAATGAATCAAATTCTATTCTTCTACTGTTCTTTCCACACTGGTGTGCATATATTCCATTAAACCAGTATTGGAAATTTAAAAAGACATTAAACTATGAATTGGTCCTCATTGTCCCCAATCCTGGATAGCTTGGGCATGCAAGTTCCCTGATCTTTCCGCCTTAGAGACGAACCAGCTGGGTCTGAGTAAACGGATGCAGCAGCTTAGGAAACCCACGTGACTCTCAGACTGCGAGCAATCCATTAGGAACCAAGACTTACACTCCAATCTCCTATTCCTGGGTAATTCCCTTTAATGTGAAGAAGGAATAGATTTGGGCACTGTCTTCTTCCATGTGCCTTTGGGCGCACTGTTAGTGATCAAAAGACTTTCTCTGAACTACCTCTTTCTGTCACCACAACAAAACAATTTCCCCTAGAAACACCTGCACATTTTTAAGAACCTCTATCAACCAAAAAGGGTTGGTCCATTAATCAACTGAAGTTGACAAAAAATGCTAGTATTCTTCACGTGCATGCCGAAAAGCATTGTGGTCCTAGATTACTATCTCGTATCTTCCTTGCATTGCTTGAGGCACCTAAGGAAACGAGTCCTTCCCATTGATATCTCTGCATCATATTCTTTCTCCTCAGCAATAATAACAAATAGTTCTGCTTCTTGGGGAGCAAAATTAAAAGCAAAAAAATTTGGACAAGTTTGAGTTTGTTGCAATAAATATTTCAGAGAGACAAAATGAGTTCTCAAGTGCTTATATTATGACAGATGTATTCCTACATTTGGGGGAAAGTTGTGATCATCATCAAATACGTTCACAAACGTGTGATCTCTTTCTGGTTAGGGACTGGATGCTTTATGAGGCAAGATTTTAGAGTTAGGATCTTGGAGCGTTGGTATTCGTGAAGAAAAAGTTTGAGGGTCTTAGAAATATTGGACAGGAGTAAAATATAAGCTGTACGATACTGAAGTACAATATGGAAGCAGATGAAAGTAGCGAACAATTTTTTTCTTTAAATTTCTAGCCCTTCACTATATAAGCTTGTTATATAGTAGGTTGCTTGATGGCTTGTGCATGGGTTAAAATGTTGAAAGAAAAGAGAAAAAAGGAGACTTGGGGATGATTTTAGATTTTTTAAGACCCTGAGCTCTGAAAAGATGATAGCTTTTCCTATGTAATTCAAAATAATATAAAAGCAATTCTTAACTGTAAAACAAGAGTAAGGACATCCAATAACACTGAGATTTCTCCCATGGTACTTTTTAATAAGATCATAAAATAAAATCTTCCAAATATTTTTTCTAATTTTTTGGTGCCTCTGTTTTGCTGGTCTCCTAAACATTTGCTTGGTTTCCTACTGGGTAATCTAGCCCTGAGAACTGCTAACCTTTCACCTACAGACTTGTTTAATTGTTTATTCCACAGACTTGTATTGAAGGTAAGTTATTTGAGAGACTGGAAACTCTTAGATAAAAAAAGTCCAGTCCTTCCTCTGGAAGGACTCAAAATCTGGGGGAAAGATAAATGTACGCATAGCAGCAGTTAAATGAGTATTATAAAGTTCTCAGCAAAGCCAAGAAGGAGTCATGAAGAACAAAGCAAACTCTGCAGATATCAGAGAAGCCTTTCCAGAGCTGACACCGGAGATACGGCTGGAATACCAACACATGTGGAGAGTGGAAGGGAGCATTCTAGGTCCATGCCATAGCATTGGTCCTTTTATAAAGGGGACAAAGAAATGGAAGTCGGGAAACTGTAGTTGATCCCAACGTCAGGGGCAAAGGATTTCAGGCCCACTTTGACATGTTTCCTCCTTGTCCCTTTGTTCTCAGATTTGGCATTTTTACAATCTCTCTTACATCCTGTACTTTTTTGTTTTGTTTTGTTTTGTTTTGTTTTGTTTTGTTAGAGCCATAGACGTTCTCAAGCTGCCTCACCTGCTCAGATTGGATTCTGAATCTGGGTCCTTTATAATGGATCACGGTTCTTTTACAACCTTACAGTTAGTATTTAAATATCTAGTAGCATTCCACATTTCCTCTGCCTTGGTTTGCTTGAGTCGTCTCCTTTGTGATTAGAAGATAGTCAGATAGAGAGATCTTTCCCTCTGTCCACATTTATTATGTCAGATTTATGTAACTGTAATGCTCCTCTTAATTTGATGTGTGGATCCTGGACATGGGGGAGGACATGCATAGATTTAAGTGATACACATGGTGCCTCAATGTCTGAGCACCTGGATGCATCTGGGGACTGTTACAGAGCTAATTGGCAGGTGTTGTACATTGCAAGTACCAAGATCTCCCAAGCTTCAAGAAATAACCCTCTGTGGGATCCCCAAAGAGAAATATTCAAGGGTGTCTCTGTTCTATTTGTTAATTATGAAAAGCAGATTGCCATGGTAATGGGAGTGAGCTAAATTAGGAGGGGTATGGAGACAGATAATAGAGTGTGGAAAAGGTGCCTGACATTTATTTATAAGCATCCAGAGAACTTTAATCCTTTGAGCCTAGCTTGAATCATTCTATTCCCTAAACCTATGCGGGGAGGCAGGCATCATATTTCTTCGTATTCTACATGGATGATTGGTCTTTCCCTTCTCCAGTGTCAAGAAAACCCCAGGTAGCTCATGGCTCCTCAGAGATGGAGGCAATGTGTGCATGCGGGTGTGGGTGGAGTGAGGCGGCAGTCAGGAAGAGATTGCAAACCAGTGGGCCAAAGGTCATGGAGCACAGCGAGTGGCTTGATTTGGCTGCTTGCACAATGGCAGAGGGATAGCAAATGGGACCAGATCTAATGATGCACATTACAACCATGCCACGAGTTGACACTTTTGCTAATAACCAGACACTGGAGATTCCTGCACGGGTTTTAAATTGGGAAGCCATATGATCAGCTCAGTGTTTCAGAGAGAGTAACGTACATGCAGTTGGAAACATAGGTGGAGGACAACACTATTAGCCACAGGGTTATCTGCTCATGGCCTATATCACTCGTAAAAGCGGAAAGGCCATGAAATAGAAAAGAAAAGGGATGAGGTCCTGAATGAAGGCAACAGAGGCATTGGGAATGGAAATGATAGAAAAGAATTCAAGGGCACCCAGAAAACAAAATTAGAAAAGTACTTGGTGATTACAAGAGGATTAGGAAAAATGTCTAAAATATCTCTCTTCTGGCTTTAGTAAGTGAGTTGATGAAGGTTGAGACCAGTAACCCAAATAAGTAAGAAAAAAGGTTTGCAGATAAAACCCAGAGAAAAGAAGTGGTTCTGACAGAGCTGAACATATATTCTTTCATTAATTCACTTTGGAAGTTTGATCCTTTGCTTTTATATTGATGTAAGAAAGGTCTTCTACTTTTATTTTTAAAGATTTATTTTTTTATTTTAGAGAGCAGGGGAGGGGCAGAGGGAGAGTAAGAGAGAATCTCAAGCAGACTCCCTGTTGAGTACAGAGCCCGGCGTGGGGCTCGATATCAGGACCCTGAGATCAGGACCTAAGATCAGGACCTGAGCCGAAACCAAGAGTTGGATGCTTTACCAACTGTGCCATCCAGGGGCCCCAAGAAGGGTCTTCTTTTTTTTCCTTCTCCTTTTTCTTCTTCTTATCGTTGTAGTCCTGCTAGGCTTGACTTTTTATTCTCTTTAGCCAGCACTGTGTGCTTAAAATTTTGAATTAGTTGCTAAGATTTAAAAATAAGAAACATTTTACATAAAAATCTGGATTTCTGACTGCTGGTAAAAAATTGAAACATCTGTGTGATGGTTAATTTTATGTGTCAACGTGACTGGGCTAAGGGATGCCCAGATAGCTGGTAATATATTATTTCTGGATGTGTCTGGGAGGGTGTTTCCAGAAGAGATTAGCATTTGAATCCGTCGACTAGGTAAAGAAGATCACCCTCGCTCTTGTGGGTGGGTATCATCCCCTCTGTTGAGGGCCTGAATAGAACAAAAAGGCAGAGGACGGGTGACTTTGCTTTCTCTGCTTGAGACATCCAAGCTCTCCTGCCCATTGGCACTCGTGGTTCTCAAGCCTTTCGCCTCAGACTGGGACTTACATTATCAGCTCTCTGGTTCTCAGGCCTTTGGACTGGGACTGAATGACAACACCAGCTTTCCTGGTTCTCTAGCTGATAGCAGATTGTGGGACTTTTTGACCTCCATAATTGCATGAGCCAATTCCTATAATAAATCTCCTCATATATAACTATATATTCTATTGGGTCTGTTTTTCCTGAAGACTAATACAATCTGCTTAATTCAATAATCCCTTTAGACTGGACGTATGCTCTCCAATTTGGCATAATCCCTACCACACCCCGTTATCTCCTTCACAGGCCTGTTTCACTCATTCGTGTTTCCTGTGTGGGACCTGTATGTAGCAGATGCGGTCAAAACTCTACCCTTAATCCCTTGGCCTGCACCAGAGGTTGTCCTCAGAGAGTTCAGACGGCTTCCTGTATCTTTCTGCCTAAAGCTGTTCTCTTCCCACTGGAATGCACTTGGTGCATCTGGGGATCAGGCCAGAAGTGCCAGAGAGTTACTCCTCACCCCAAAAACTATCGATGAGGGATGGGAGTTGTTGGATACAAACCCAGCTTCTTCGCCATCTCATGAGACACTTACGAGGTGTTCCCAGGTAATCTGTCGGAGAGTTCCCAGTAGGACTGAGTCCTAGTTGCCCATGTGGTAACCCACTCATTACCAAATGTTATGATCTGTCTCCACTTTCCTGACTCTCTTTCCCCCACTTTCACATGCTTCATGGGATCTTCTCCAAATCCTTATCTCAGGGTCTCTTTGCTGGGGAGCTCAAACTAAGACAGGACCTGAAACCAATTCAATTTGTCATCTCTGATTTAGATCATCTCCTGGGTCCTAACTGCTCTGCAAGCATGAGTTTCAGTCTCAGACTGGCAGAGATAGAAATGACCTTGGAGGAGGTGGAGGCTTAGGACCACGAGTGAATTGTCTGAGGTCACACAGCATGGTTGCTTCAAAGACAGAACGAGCCTCTCTCTCCTGACCCCCAGACCAGTGCTCCATCCACTACCTCATGGGGAGCCAACAGACAGCACCCATGTCAGCCAAATCCAGCAACTGCCTGTTTTTGAAAATAAAGTTTAATCAAAGCATAGCCAAATCGACTTGTTTATCTATTGTCTTTGGCTTTCTCACCTCCTTAGCAAAGTCGAGTAGCTGGAACAGAGATCATCCAGCCCACAAAACCTAAAATAGTTGCTTTCTGAGAGCAAAAGTTTGCCAACCCCTGTCCATCGTAGTGGTGTTGAGGCTACCGCACTCTCCTGAGCTCACTTATAGGTAAAACAGTAAGAGGAATCTCTCCTTTTCAGATACGCTCAGCGGCGCAAAAATTGCAGCTCACCTCCCTTGGTTCAGCCAGCAGAGGATGTTGGTGGCAGAGCTGAAGGATCAAGGCTGCAACTCTGACTTCTCTCAATAAATTAATTTATTATTTAAGCACATCTGCCTGTTTATTTAAAGAGGTGCGGTGGCCTCCACTTGTGCACTTGTGTGGAGGAAAACATCATACTGAGATCTCAAGTGTCACAGCAATTAGTCAAATGGGGAAAGATGCTGCTCCAGGATGTTCAGGGACACTGTACTTGATAATCTTTAATTTGCTCAATATTACAATTAAGGTAACTTCAAATGTGTTATAACCTTAATAATGTCAACATGTTTCCATTATCTCGGGTGTACATATTATTTTTAACCTACTTCACACACAAGAATGTATTAATGCATTTTTTGGCTGCCGGTAAAGTGGCCCTCTAACAAGCTTGTGAAGGACTTAATAACCTTGTAGAAATGTTTTACTGATGAGTATTTAAAAATTATTGGAAAATCACTCCGTCAGGATTGAAAAAAAAAAACCCGTCTGCTACATTATCATTGGCTGGAAAACAGATATTCACGAGGAGAGACACAATTAACAGGAAGACAGAAAAAATTAATGTTTGGGTGACAAAGGAGATAAATGGGAGTGGTGAGGGAAATATGGTGGCATTAGAAGTCAAAGAGCTGGGGCTTCACAGCTCATCCGCTGTGTGATCTTGGGAAAGTTGCTCAGCTTGTCCGAGAGTTAGTTTCTACATCGTTAGCTTAAAAGCCCTGCTGGGTTCCCAGTAGTGTTCATATGATAATGTAATTAATTGATGCTGGTAAAAGAGTTGTGTCAACTGCACAGAGCTATGGAAATGTCCATTATTGTCGTACAAAGCTGGGGACAAAAAATATTGGGATGATGAGCGATGCTGTTTTCTGTGGTCGTTCATTGCGTTTTCCAGGGGTATTTTAAGACAGTTAAATACAAACAAGAGAAAAAGGAGACAGAGGGGACAACTTATTTCCTCCATCTTGGAGCTGCCTAGCCAGAAATGATAGATGCTTGGTGCTCTACATCCCTGTCCCTGTCCAACACGAGGGTGGGTTCCCAGTGAGAGAGAAGGAACTTGTTAGGTGGCGACTGCACAATGGAATTTGTGGGAGTCATATTTTTTATACCGTGCTGAGAGTGACCAATGACCAGTGCCTGACTTTTCTTTTCTTATTTTGGGAGCAACTTCACTAATCTCAGGCAGTGGTTCATGTCCCCTCCTCCTTTGCAAAGGGGCCTGGATTATTGAGGTAAACATTTATGTAACTCCAACGCTTTCCACTGGTGTGAAATTACTGATACATTGGGATCCTCCATTTTCCCTAATTAGACCAGTGAGTGAGGGATTTGCAGAAACAATTCCAGAGACTCTCACTTTAATATTAACTAATGTGCACTTGGCCTACTTTTTGATTTTCCCACTGAACATATAGGGTCAGTTTCTCATCTTGCTCGGCACCCCTGCGGAGTAAGCTCTGAGCTCAGAACTGCAATGTTTTCAAGGGCGGTGTCTTTCCTCCCTTTACTTCTCTCTCTTCTTTGCTTCCCACTAGGATTTTGTTCACTGTCTATCCAGGTACACAAGCTTAGTTTCATGGGGTTCTACAACTGATAGGGCTTGTCCAGAGAATTCAACTAAGGAAATTGAATTTTTTATAGACCTGTATGAGGATCACCACGTGTGGACGTGTGTGTGTGTGTGTGTGTGTGTGTGTTTGTGTCCGTCTGTGTGTGTATTATTTTTTTTTTAAAAAGGGACTGAATTTCAGGGAGACAGGGTCCTCTATTCAGGTAACTTTGGGGGAGGGAAACCAGGATCATAAAAGGAAGCACACTCCATGAGAATCCAAGTGAGGCTCCGTGGGATTAATGACAGTTTGCGGGGTGGCATTCAATTTCTGCCTCCTGAAATAAGTTCTTTGAGAGCTTTAGGTAGTCAATTTATCTGAACTCCAGATTCCCATCAATAAAATGGGGATAAAACGTAGCTCTTAATTTGGTTATGAGGTCATGCTAATGTAGGTAGATTATTCCTCATATCCTGGCACATCAGAGGCGCTGGGTGAATTACTGCTCTTGTTGTGGTACTAGTAACATCAGCTTACTTGTTTCTGAGAGGATACTGAGATACATAAAAGGTAAGTGTGTAGAAAATCTACATAGTACAAAGGTAAATAAAAATTTTGACTTGGAGATCAAGAAGAGTGTGGTCAAGGCTGCTAGCTAGCTACTTTGTCTTTTTAGCTGAAAGAACCTTGCTCAGCTAAGAATGAGGGGTTAGGACTCTCAGTGGTTTTTTCAAATGATTCCCTTCTAGCATCCTCCAGACTTTGGGGATGAACAGACTCACACTTTGGAAGGAGAAGGGAAAGGGAGGAAAAAAGAATGGACAGGACCCTAGCCTCCCAACCCAGCTTCCACCAAAAGAGCTGTTTTTGTCTCTTTTGCACGCCTGGCTTCTGGGTAGGATTTGGTTAGCTAAACAAGCTCCCTCATCTAGAAGTTGGCCAATGATTGGACAGGACAATCCTGAGATCCCTTCCAGCTCCCACATTCTGTCAAGATTTTGTCACCTTTTTCAAACTTTCATTTGGCAGACTGTCAGGCTGCCTGAGGCACCAGGAAATTTCAAGGTGGTTACGGGGCAGAGTCAGCATTTTGAAAACTATGAAGTAGGCACATAGTTCTCCATCTCCCTTTATATGTAGAGATGGCCCTGCTCATCTTCAGACTCCTCACTCCCACCACCTGCCTGGCCCCTGCAGTTTCCTGGAGCAGCTCCCTTCCTTGGGCTCCATCCTCACACACCCGGTCCTCCAGAGCCTCACAGCCCAAGGCTCCTGGCTCCGTTTTGTCATAAACACCCAATCTTTATCCCTGTGCTGGTGCCCATCTCCATTTGAGCTGTGGCTAATGAGAAGAAAGTACCTCACACCTTCCTCCCCCAGGAATAGCTTTATTACCCCAAATTATAAACCTCAGAGGGAAATACTTTACTTCAGGGGCATCTTTTTTCACTTTCATATCCCACCGCAATGCCAGCTGTCTGGTTTGTCTGCCCATAAAGCCAGCTTTGAGGTCAGAGGTCAAAGTTTCTGCTATAGTCATTAAGAAGAGCTTTGGGGTCAAACAGACGCGTTAGCCCTGTCTGTGTAACTCCTTTGCTTGTCTACCTTGTGCAACTTAACTTCCCCAGTTTTCTGTCATTTCAACTATCTCGGGTTTGTTGTAAGAAAATGAAGTTTTTCTGGGATACATCACACCTGAAACCAATCACGCTTCATATTTGTTGTTATTATCAGCATTATAGAGTTACTCAACTCTTAGTTGAAACCTCAAGATCCAAGAAATATCACATCCTCTGTTTTATTCAAATAAGCTCAATTCTATATGGTTCTATCCTACACACACATTCATCCAAAGGTGTGCCCAAAGGCCCTACTCTCTTCCCAGCAATAAAGCAGTGGGAAAGTCCTTCTATCATTGCTGGTTGGTGGCCACCCACTGTGCTGGCTCCTTTAGTAAACTTTTGGCCATGCAGGGGCTCTGCTGAGTCATACTCAGGTCATAAGACGCTTTGGTGAGAATGGGCACTCCCATGCCTGGAGTCCACTCCCATGCCCCCCACCAGCACATACTCCGAGGCTAGCATGTCCACTCAGAGTAATGAACAATCACACCTTCTCTTGAGACAGGTCAATCTCTAACCTCTTTCAGTCTGGGGGAAATTTCTCTTTTTCCTCATTCTTTTCTTTTGCCCTCAGATTCATATTCCTCTTACCATCCCATTTGAGGATACCCGGGACTTTATGAAATACTAGAAGGGCTACACATATACCCACTGAGAAAATGGAGAATAACACCTAGCACTGAGCAAGAGAAAGTGTCTGTATGTAAACATGTTATAATAATCCTCTGCCATAATTAACATCATGATCAGCAGCAGGACTGCCACCACCATCATCATCATCCCTACCCATGCCACCAAAGGAACTCTTTCTAGAGTCGTGACACTTGGCAGTTCTTAAAAGAGAACAAAGATGAGTCAGATTGCAATAATTTGGGAGATTTTGTTATTCCTATGAAGACAGAGAGACACATATGAGACAGATAATGCAAAATTCTAGGCCTGAAAGGCATTCATTTTTGACCAAGACGTATATAGTCTTGAAGACTTCCCTTGCACAGTGCTTTACAGCCTTTTGACGAAGTCAAATCTTCTTCCAATACAAAACTGTAAACTACCATGACATATGAGGGAAGGGGGAATATTATCAGGAGTGACTGAATAAATCAGCTTGACACTAAAGTTTCAGCTTAAATTTTAAGACGTTAGTGGCTTCTCCTTATGAGCTGGTAACAGTGCAAGATTCACATTAATCACATTAGGCATCTTGGTGATGGGTCCTTCCCCTATTTTTAAATAAATGCTAACTTCATATAAATCCATTTAACTAAAGGAAAGTAAAACACTTTCAAAGACCAAGGTAAGTGGAGGTTATAATTGTGTCCCTGTTTGATAAGGAAATCCACAGAGAAAGTTTAACATTATTTATTAATCCTGGAATAGTATCAATGCCAGACCTTTGGTACTTACATGCAGAGCCTAAAGTATTCCTCTAATTCTGATTAAATAATAATAGTTTCCTACATCAAAAACTAATGATGTAATGTATGGTGATTAACATAACATAATAAAAAAATAATAATAATTTCTATGTATTAAGAGGTAACTATGTGCTATGGGCTTAGCAGCAAGATAAGATCTTTACAAACAATAGTTCAGTTAATCCTTACATCAACTTTGAAAAAAAAAAAATGTCACTGCATCTCAGAATGGCTATACAACTTCTCACATAACCAGGAAGTGGTAAATCATAATTCAACCATTGTTTGATTGACTCCAAGACCTGTGCTCGCAACTTCTAAGCGAGACTGCCTCCCACTTCCTAACCTCTTCACCTTGATGAGAGAAGTAAGATTTGGTGATACCAAATTTTGTTAGTGCCAGCTACCCCTCTCCCCCACCAATTTTCAACCTTTTCTACTCCTATAATTTTCCATTTATTCAGTTCAGTTCAATAACTGGGAGCATTTAATGGCCTTACATAAACATGGTGTTTCCTTTCAATCCTCCCTCTCCCATTCCCCACATTCCATTAGTTGACAAGCATTTTCCTATGTTCCAAAAGTCCCTTTAGGTTATCCCTCTCCCCATCAGTTTAGTCACTCATTCTTGTTACTTGTCATGTGAATGTTGAACTATAAATCTTCCTGGACTTATGATGGGATTACCTCCTGATAAACCCAGCATAAATTGAAAATGTCCTAAGTCAAGAATGCGGTTAATACACCTAACCTACTGGACATCAGAGCTCAGGATAGCTTACTTTTAATGTGCTCAGGCACTTACATTAGCCTACAGTTGAGCGAAATCATCTAACTCAAAGCCTATTTGATGATGAAGTATTGAATATCTGATGTAATTTATTGAATTCTGTACTGAAAGTGAAAAACAGAATGGTTGTATGTGTATTGGTTGCTTACGTCCGTGATTGCATGGCTGATGGAGTTGCAGCTCACTGCCACTGCCTGGCATCACAAGAGAGGCTCATGGCCCATATCACTAGCTCCAGAGAATATAAAATTCAAAATCTGAAGTATGGCTTCTACTGAATACATATCACTTTGGCACCATTGCAAAGTAAAAAAAATCATTAAGTTGAGCCATAGTAAGTCGGGGACCATATGCCTACTGAAGTTTCTATGCTGGACTTTCCTATTTTCATCCGTAAGGAAAAGTCGTGAAGGACTGGAAGGCATCAAACAAACAAACAGGTAAGTGGCCGAATGCCCTTATTGGCATCCTCCCAGGTTTTCTTCATCCTCTTATTGTCTTTGGCCTAAAACTCTTCAATTGTAGCTGATAGCAATATAAATGGATACAGTCTACACACATGCAAATGATTCTGTTTTGGTGAAGGAACAATTGACCTCTCCCTGCTCCAAAAAAAAAAAAAAAGAAAAGAAAAGAAAAAAAGCCAATTTTGGATCTATGTGTTCGTTTCAGTAATCCTTATTGAGCTATTTTTGTGTAGTACTTTGAATTCTCCTTTGAACCAGTTGCAACATCTTATTGGTTCCCTCACTAATTAATAAGTTAAATAAAATCTTTGATGTGTTCATTTTATATTTGTAGGAGAATTATGGTTTTACCTTTAAAAAAAAAAAAACCTTTAACACATAACACATCTTAACTTGACTTTGCTATTTATATTAATTTGGATTTCCCAGAAAGCTGAGCCTGAGGCATGGATTTGGTTGCAAATATTTACCAGGAGGTGACCACAGAAAGCTACAATGATGATGTGGGCGAGCAAGACAGGCAGGAGAGGAAAATCAGTCAGGGGTGTATTACTGAGTTGGTTACCACTGTGGGCTCCAGGACTCAGTCCTGCTAGGGGATATCTGAGCAAACATATAGAATATCAACCTCTGAATGATCCCTCCAAAGGGGAAGAGTTTAGGACATTTCTGTTCCAACCATTGTCTTGTATATGTTGAGGCTTGCCCTATTGGCCTGAATTCCCTTGTCCTTCCTATCTGTACTTTTCATGGCTTAAGAAACAGTTGTAAGGCAGAAAAGTGAAGAAACACTGTTGTGTGCATGGGGGGTACTAAGCTGGCAGAAATGCAGAGCTGATTGTCCCAGCCACACTAAAATCAGGTGGCTGAGGGGATGTGGTGCGGGGCACAAAAGCAACTGCTATCTAAACTGAAAATTGTTATATTTCTCTTCACTTTAGAACGTTTAAGAGACTTCTCATGCCTGTAGGATAAAATCAAAACACCCACATGGCCCTTCATGCTCTGCCCTTGGCCTCCTCTCTCCGCCCTCTCCTCATACCCCATCTCCTATCTACACTCTGATGCTTGCTGTGCTCCTGAAGCTACTGTGACCTGGAATAGGCATTCATGCCTTTTCTGCCTCCTCTCTTCTAGCTAGGCCATCGTTAGATGTTGTTAGAAGTTTTTAGTGACTGCCCACCTCCCTCTCGCTCCCCCACAAGATAGGATGTTTCTCTATGACATTCTGCTGTGCTTCCTCTATCAGATCAACTACACTGGATTCGATTTGCCTCTTTTTTCTCTCTCATTATTCTGTGAGTTCTTTGAGGGCAGAGACAATTTTTTTTTTTAATCTTTGTATCATCAATCCTCAATAGCTTCTTCCTCACCCCATAGTAGGTACTCAAAAACAGCTTGTTTATTTCATTAAGCACCTACTTGGCACCTATCTGTACTGGTCATGATAGACTATAAAGACTTTGCATTAGTCAGGATAGGCCAAGTCATGCTGCAGTAGCAAATAACTGGGAAGTCTCAGTGGTTTAAAACTACCAGTGTTTATCTTCCACTAATGTTACCTAGCAATCATATGTGGGCGGAGGGCCTCTGCTCATAATATTTATTCAGGAACCCAGGCAGTCAAGTAACCATGGTCTGGAATATTGTTCTTGAGAATTTTGCACTGGCAATTATATGTTCATTCCAGGAGTGACACAAATAACTTTTGCTCAAAATTCACAGGATAGAACTAGTCATGTATTCCCACCCACCCAAAAAGGGGACTAAAAGTCCACCTGCCATGTGTCCAGGAGGAGGAGAGACAGAATTATTTGGTGATTATTACAAATGACTACCATAGAGTTTTGGTCATCAACATTGCTATAGGTTGAATTGTGTTTCCCTCAAGATCCATCCATTGAAATCCTAACCCCTAATACCTCAAAATGCGACCTTATTTGGAAATGGGTTCATTGTAAATGTAATTAGTTAAGATGAGGCCATACTAGAGTATGTGCGGGCCCCCAATCCAATATGACTAGTGTCCTCATAAAAGGGTAAATGTGGACACAGGCATGCATATAGGGAGAATACCAAGTGAACAGAAGACAGCCATCTACAAACCAAGGAGAGAGGCCTGGAAGAGATCCCTCACTCACAGCCCTCAGAAGGAACCAACCCTGCCAACACGTTGATTTTGGACTGCTAGCCTCAAAGCTCGGAGACAAACAAATTTATGTAGTGTAAGCCATCCAGCCCTAGCAAACTAATACAGATTTCTGTACCAGGAGTTAGATGCTGCTGTAACAAATACCAAAAAGGGGAATGTGACTTTGGGAGTGGGTAAGTTGAGAGAGTTTTATGAGGTGCATGATAGAAAAAGATTGCCTGGAAAAGAGAGTTGGTACAAATATGAACCTTAAAGGAAGTTTTGGTGAGGTGTCAAAAGGAAATGATGAACACGTTATTGGAAACTGATGAAAGGCAATCCTTGTTATAAAGTGGCATAGAACTTAGCTGAATTATGTTCGGTTTTTTGTGGAAAGTAGAGCTTATATATAATAAACATGGATATTTAACTGAAAAGATTTCTCAGCAAAGTGCTCAAGAGTAGCCTGGTTTCTCCTTACTGTTTATAGTAAAACATGAAACAGATAAATTGAAAAAGGAATTGTTAAGCAAAAACAAACTAGAACTTGAAGATTTGGAAAATTCTCAGCCTATCCATATTGGAAAAAATCAGAAAGCTTGCTTTGGAGAGAATGTCAAGGATGTGGATAGATGACTATTTGCTAAAGAAATTAGACATGTGACTCATGAATCCAATCAAACATCTCAGCAGAAGCCATAAATAGAGATGAAGTTGTACAGGAAAGATATATGGAAGATTCTTTGGTCTGATGGTCTGGACTCCTGTGAATTGCATAGGAGACCAACAAAACTTTTGAGAATTTTATATCAGCATAAACTCTGCCAGCCTGGACTGAAAGGGACAGAGACAGGATAAGACAAAGGAAAAATGACCCCCACTACCTTCGTTCCAGAAGGCTGGGTCATCTCTTTAGCTGAAGAAGGTGGGGTTGCTACCCAGTGATGAGGGATCAGGGCCACCACTCCTATGGGCCTGGAAAACTGAGCATTGCACCAAAGAAGATTATCCTCAAGTCTTAAAATCGAATGGAATTCACCCTCCTAGGTTGTGGACTTTTCTGTGATCCTTTTCTCCTTCTACTTTCTTCTTTTGGGATGGGAATGTCTATCCTATGCCTGTCCCAATATTGAATTTTCAAGTAGAAAACTTGTTGTCTGGTTTTACAGGTTCACAGACGGAGTGGAATTTTGTCCCAGGATGAATCAAAGCCTCAATCTCACCCATACTTGACTTAGATAATATTTAGATGATATTTTAGACTTAGAATTAATGTTGGAAGGGGTTAAGACTTTCAGGGATTTGGGGATGGGTGAATGTATTTAGCATATGAGAAGGACATGAATTTTGGGGGGTGAAAGGGTAGACTGTTATGGGTCGAATTATGTTCCTCCAAAAGTCATATGTTGAAATCCTAATTACCACTACCTCAGAATGTGATTTTATTTACAAATAAGGTCATTGAAAACATCTTGAATAATGACATAATGTCTTAACTTGGCCAAAACCAATGTCAGGGTTTTCTTCCAGGAGGTTTTGGTAATTGGGTCTTACATTTAAGTTTTCAATCCATTTTGAGTTAATTTTTGTGAGTGGTGTATTATAGGGGTCCAATTTCATTTTTTGCATGTGGTTATTCAGTTTTCCCAACACGATTTGTTAAAGAGGCTCTCCTTTCCCCATTGAGGGTTCTTGCCCCCTTGTCAAACATTAGTTGACCATATATGCAGGGATTTATTTCTGGACTTTCTATTCTGTTCCTTTGGTCTATATGTCTGTTATTTATGCCAGTACCATATTGTTTTAATTATTATAGCTTTGTAGTATAGTTTGAACTCAGGAAGTGTGATGATGCCTCAGCTTTGGCTTTTTGTTGTTATTGTTCTCAAATAGCTTTGGCTATTTGGAGTCTGTGTGGTTCCATGTGAATTTTAAGGTTGTTTTTTCTGTTTCTGTGAAAAACGCCATTGTAGTCTTGACAGGGATTGCACTGAATTATAGATGGCAAACATTTTTCTTGAAAAGCTTCCTTACAAGATAGAGTAACCAAGCACATTGATACAAAGCGAGATAGCCTTGACCCCCACAGTTGTCTCAAAGCAAGGAGTTTTGTTCTATGGTCACTTGCACACCTTCAAGTTCTCTTTGCTGCTCTAGGTTAATGTGCAAATTTGAAGGTAATGCTAAACTCAATGGATGAGATCATTTCTATGACTTTCCTGCTCCTCTTCTCTGTGAATTTATGCTCTGTTGTTGTGGTACTTTCTTTTTCCAGTCTGTTTTTCACAGCACCTTCCTCTTTTATTCCTCCTATCCCAGATTCCTCTTTTCTTCCCTGCTATCCCCTTCACCTTCCTGATAAATAGAATAAACCATTTCAATCCAAACTTCTTTTCATAAACTTTCCCAGCATTCTTGCCATGTATTCGGGAAGAAATTTGTGGAGAAATTCTATGGCTCATCATATTATACTGAAGTAGAGATGTGTCAAGCATCAAAGTCAAGCAGGATCCTTCAGACACTTAAAGGATATATGTTTGATTGCCTTCATTGATCAAGTTTAACCAGATTATTGCCACAGCTCCACTTTAGCTGAGCTAGGTAGATATGGACTGTATTTGACAAGAGGTCTTCCCTTCAGTTCTCTTCACTCAGTGACATTTTCCTGGTGGAAGACAGGTTGGGGATAGCAGTGGTGGCAATCATAATAGTAGTGGTGATAGTGCTGCATAACATATCCACAGACAGTAGAATGTTTTCATAGCCCTGTAGAGTCTATAGTCACTTTCTTGGTAAATGCCATTCTCTGTACATTTTGGGAATAGCAATTTCCCAGCCCAAGTGAGCTTATCTCCAGACTCTAGTGTTTTAGATGAACTTAGTGTTTTAGAACCTCAAAATAAGTCTGTCTGTCTATTTATCTATCACCTATCATTCTCTATATTTAATTTTTAATGTTATGAGATAGAAAATGAGTTAGGAGAAAACCTCCAATGAGAAAACAGAAGGCTCATAAAGCAGAAGAAAAACTATTTTGGTAAGGAAAATATTTCCATATTATATTTTCAAGAGGTCGACATAAACAATAGTGAGTTAAAAAATATTTTTAAAATTATGCACAGTGTCACTTGCCAGTGTTGTGTTAATTAATGCAAATGTAGAACACTGCATCAGTTCTTGCTTGAATTCTATCAATGTACATCTGTACAGTAAATATGTTAGTGAATAACCCTAAGCCACTGTCAGAAGATTCTTTTCTCAACTGCTAAATTCTAGAAAATCATTGCCAGCATTCTAGGCGTATTTTCATATGCTCAGGAAGATCCAAAAGGAGCCAATAGAAGCCTACAAAAGGGGTGTGCAACTCTCCTATTCTTAGTATGTATAAATACTATTGCCCAAGAGTAGAATAGAGAATAGAAAATTGACATTAATTAATTAATTATTAACCTAATAAAGGAGTGGATTTTAAGCTAGTTAAATACTTTACTTTTTACAAAATAGGTATTATTGAAATGTTTGCTAAGATATCCTAGTTTTTCCAAAGTGGTTGAGAACAGAATAAGTGAGAAGAGTTAAAACAAGGATAATGTCTTTTGTCAACATTCTGTTAGTGTACCAGCCCACCATTCCATGACTGACATTTTTACCACTTCAGAAGGATTTCAATATTGGCAATCTTTTTTTTGAACAGGAAACAAAAAATTAATGTCTAAATATTCAAAACCTCTTCCCCCCACACAATATTAAGGAGAAATCTGTGTTTGCCAGCTTGGATCCTGAGTCTTTCTTGTAAAGAATCATGAAAAGAATTGAGGGAGAGAATAGCAAGTCACTGATAATTGCTTGAGTGATTGACGTTGGAAAAAGAGAGGGTTAGTGGCAGAAGAGAAATGAACATATCCAAATAGTAAAAAAAAAAAAAAAAAAAAAAAAGACTAGAGAAGACAAAAGACTGGGTTGTATTGGGGGAAGGGAAATTCAATGAGCTTTTAGAAAGAACGGAGAAAGACTTAGGACCTAACTTACATGAAGCAAACAGCTGTCAAGGTATAAGAACTTAAAATTTGATGTGGTTACTTTAACAATATAAATCACATCCTCATTTCTGTCAGGATAATGATATTCTTTCTCTATATGTCTCTGATTTCACTGGTCAGTCTTTGTTCCTGATCTTTGAAGATTTCATATACTTGACCTTGACTCATTGTAAAATAAGAAGAAAAAGAAATCATTACTTTTGCATTAAGATTTTAAAAACATACAAAATTCCCACTCTGAACAATACTTTGAAAAATTATTGGACTTATAAACTAAACATAAATCCATTACTGACCTGGAATGCAGTGTAAGGAGCTCTGCAGACACTCTCTTCAATGAAACAATAATAAAAATCGTTTGAAGAAAAAAAATATTTAAAGTTTCTGGAAATTATCCTAAGGGCATGCAGCAAATTATGAAATGTTTACTTAAGAAAACTTACTAAATCTTAGTAAGAATAGTGAGATCTGTGACATTTGAACTACAACCAGATCCTCTCCCCTTCTCACTCCAGTTTAGTGTGATGGAAGCTTTACTCCTGGTGGATGTAGCAAAATTGCAGCATTCTATTTCTTCCTATTGCTCAGTCTAAAACCAAGGTTTCTCCCCCGGAGAAGCAGGACACCAGCATTTCTCCTCTCCCCAAGCTCCAGCTGCAGAAGCTCTATTCAAGTCAAGTGTGGTACAGTGGTTTGGGGCTCTCTTCTTCCACTCTGTCCCCACTCATAGGTTGGGAGCTCTATCCAAGATGTGGCAAGAATACTCAGCCCTGATTGGCCCATGTCCCAGCTCATTCATAGGGTTACCTCCTGGGTTTAGTGCCCCATTTATAGAGTAGTGGTGTCATTCTGAGAGAAGCTGACCATTGTCAATGCCCCAGCTCTCCAGAATAATAATACTGAGGTTCTTCCCAGGGAGAGAGGCAGGTTGTAGGAGAAGAAAGCTCCATAATTCTCTGTGGGGAGACTGATTTTATTTGGAATACAACATAGAGAAGTTCAAACCTAAGGGCACTATCAAAAACAATGAAGATTTTGGTGATGAGCAATTAAAAGGAGTCTAGTAGCTCCATGATAGCAATAAGCAAAACAGCAGAAGTTTAACAGAGAACCAGGGAAAGATAGCTATTTTCAGAGGTCAGAGCAAACTTCAGACACAGGCCTCAAAGACTTCCCCTGAAAAGAAACCCATGCTTAATTGGATGGGTAATGTAGTAAATTATACCCTTGGTCATTGTTAAAAACAATAGTCCAATCAGCCAGCAGTTAGTGAAGACTCACAACTGGGTTGGTATCAATACAGCCAGGCCAGCCAGGAACTTAACAGGGAAATCAGGCCAAGAAAAAAATAAAGAAAACCTCGATAAGATCATTGTCGACCATTGTCTTCCTGGGAGTGGTCAGAGGGAAAGAGAAAGTCAGGGTGACTGTGCACATGTTGCATCCTGTGAGGAGCAACACATAGGGTTGCACACTGTGGGGGAAACAAACTTCAAAGACTCAATTTAGTCAAGTTACTAAACAAATCAACGAAGGATCAAGCAACAATAACAACTCCTAGGGTTGGGAAATTAATAACAAAAGTACCTACAATATACTATTTAAAATGTGTACATAATAAAAATGTTATCATTTTCTCATAATAAAAAATTATAAGACATACAAATAAACATGAAAATATGACCAATACACAGGAAAGAAAAGCAGGCAACAGAAATAGTCTCTGACAGGGACCAGATGTCAAATTTAACAAAAATGTCAAATTAGCCATTATAAATATGTTTCAAGAACTAAAGAATACTATACTTCAATAATTAAAGAAAAGTAAATGTCTCATCACACCATGATGAGATGATATTGTCTCATCAAATAGAAAATATCATAGATATTTTTTTAAATAGCCAAATGGAAATTGTGAAGTCAAAAAGTCAAAAAAAGAAAATGGAAAATTCTTTAGAGGAGTTCACTAATAGATTGGAGCTAGCACAAGAGAGAATTAGAGAACCTGAAGACAGATCAATAGAGAATATGCAATCTGAAGAACATAGAGGCAAAAAAGAATAAAGAAAAATTAATAAAGCCCCAGAGATATATGATAATTTTAAGAACACTAACATAAGCTTAATAGGAGTACCAGTAGGAAAGGAGAAAAAGGAGCAACAAACATATTTGAGGAAATAAAGGCTGAAATCCTTCCACATTTGATGAAAAACATTAATCTTCACATCAAAGAAGCTCAAAAAATTTTAAGTTGGATAAATTGAAAGAAATCCATACCCAGACACATCATAGTTAAAATGTTGAAAGACAAAGACAAGGACAAAATCTTGAAAACAGTAAGAGAAAAAGGATTCATCATGTATAAGTGAAGCCCAAAGAATAACAGATGACTTCTCGTCAAAAACAATGAATACCAAAATGCAATTTAGCATGCTAAAAGTAAAAAAAAAAAAAATGTCAGCTGAGAATCTTATATCCAGCAAAACTATCTTTCAAAAGTAAAGATGAAATAGACATACCAAGATAAACAAAAACTGAGAAAATTTACTGCAAGAATATTTACCTTACAAGAAATACTAAAGAAAATCCTTCAAGCTGAAAGCAAGTTACTTGAAACAGTAATTTGAATATACATAAAAACCCAAAAAGTGACAATAAAGATAATTATGTAGCATAAAATGATATGTATATAATTATATCTTGGGACCTATAACATATAGAAATGTAACATATTTGATGACAGTTCAAAGGAGGTAGGCAGGAACATAGTTGTATTGGAGCAAGAAAATAACATCAGATAATAATTAAAATCCATAGGAATAAATAAAGAGAAACAGAAAAGGTAAATAAGAGGTTAATATAAATATAGAGAATATAAAAAAATAAAATAAAATAAAAATAGGGAAGGAGAGCTTTATAGGAACAAAATTTCTCTATTTCACTGGAACTACATAAGTGCAAATTTGAAATCAATTCTGGTAATGAAACAGAATTGAGAGTCTAGAAATAAACTTTTACATATATAATGAATTGATTTTCTATGAGGGTGCTAAGATAATTCAATAGGAAAAGACTAATCTTTGTAACAAATGGTACTGGAACAACTGGATATCCATATGCAATAGAATGAAGTTGGACCCTTTCCTCACACCATACACAAAATTAACTCAAAATGAATTATAGTTATAAATGTAAAAGCTAAAACCATATAACTCTTAGTAAAAAACAGGAATAAATTTTTATAATCTTGGGTTAGGCAAATCTTTCTTAGACATAATACCATAGATGCAAGTTTAGAGGAAATATTGATAAATTAGACTCATCAAAATAAAAACTTTTTTTTTGTGTCTCAAAGGGCATCAAGAGGGGTGCCTGGGTGGCTCAGTCATTAAGCGTCTGCCTTCGGCTCAGGTCATGATCCTGGCATCCAGGGATCGAGACCTGCATCGGGATCCCTGCTTGGTGGGGAGCCTGCTTCTCCTTTCCCTCTGCCTGCCACTCTGTCTACTTGTGCTCTCTCTCTCTTTGTCAAATAAATGAATAAAGTCTTAAAAGAAAGGGTGGGGGCATCAAGAAAGTGCAAAGATACCACACAGAATGGGAAGAAATATTTGCAAGTCATCTACCTGATAAGATCATTGTCTCCAGAATATATAAAAAAAGATCCTAAAACTTAACAATAAAAAAGCAACTTAAAAATAGACAATGAGTATGGATAGACATTTCTTCAAGGAAGGCAAATGATAAACAAGCATGGTAAGAGATCCTAAACATCATTATTCTTTAGAGTAATATAGATCAAGGTCACCATGAGATACCACTTCATGTATACTAGTCTGACTAAATAAAAAAGGTAGACAATTATAAGCGTTGACAACAATGTGGAGAAATTAGAACACTCATATATTGCAGCTCCACTCCATGGTATATATCTATGAGGAATGAAGACACAATGTCCACACAAAAGCTTGTATACAAATACAAATGCTTATATACAAATATTCATAGTAGCATTATAATCAAAAAGTAGAAACAATCCAAATGTCAGTCAAATAATAAATGGACAACAAAAATGTGGTAAATTCATACTATAAAATATTGTTTGACTGTAAAAAGGAATGAAGTACTAATACATACTACAACTTGGATGAACCTTGAAAATATCATGGCAGTGGAAGAACATGGTCATAAAAGATTACATATTGTATGATCCCATTTGTATGAAATATCCAGAATAGACGATTCTATAGAGGCAGAATGCAGATTAGTGCTTGGTCAGAATTAGGGGAAGAGGGAAACAGGGAGTGACTGTTAGTAGGTATTGGGCATCTTTTGAAGGATGATGAGAATATTTCAAAATTAAATTGTGGTGGGGCGCCTTGGGGGGGTGCAGTCAGCTAAGTGTCCAACTCTTGGTTTGGGCTCAGGTCGTGATCTCAGGGTCATGAAATCAAGCCCTGCATGGAGTCTGCTTAGAGTTTCTCTCTCCCTCTTCCTTTGCTCTTCCCCCCATTCCCTCTCTCTCCAATAAATAAATAAATCTTTAAAAAATTAGACTGTGGTGACTGTGTACTTTAAATGGATGAATTGCATAATATATGAATTATATCTAAATCAAACTGTTAAAAATTTTTTTACTAAAATTCTGTCAATAGTCATTCCAATCTTATGAGGAGATTAAATCTTTAAACTAGAAAGTGGTTGCTCAAAGCCATATAAGCAAAAAGTAGCAGAGATTAAGTTGGAAATCTAGCTCCATCTTGGTCAGAAGTTATTGTTCTTTCCACATCACCAAACTGTGGACAAAGTATTGAAATAAAAAAAATTTAGAAAAAAAGTGGGGGACTGAAGACATTTCATGCTATTTATTGAAGCAAACAGAGATAAAGTTTCTCAAATGTTACATTTAAAAGGCATTTACTAAACATAACTTTGTGTTGGGCCTGTTTCTGAGTGTGGTAATGTAAATTCAAATAAGACATAAACTGATTTCTATGAGTGTAGAGTGATGTGGAAGACACGATGCAAATATATGGTGTGATAAAGTTATACTCTGGGAAAATACAGAGAAGATGGATTGGAGTCAAATAAGAGGTTTTGGAGGTGACATTTCGGCCAACTCTCGGAACATATACAGGTTTTTAGCTAGATTAAAGAGGTACTTTCTTTCCAGTTGTGGAGTCTTAGCCAGTCAATACATAGTACTGTTTTCTTCCTTTCCAGAGTTTGGACTCAATTGATAAGCAGACTTGAGAGTAGAAAGATGGAAATTAAAATATCTTAATTATTGCCAAGGCTATTTGGAGAACATGATTTAAGTCTGTGTCCATGTGGTTTTGCTAAGTCTTCAACCCTAAAACTACATAAAATTACCAAAAAAAGATGAATTATCTATTGCTATGTAACAAACCCTAAAACTTAGTGTGTTAAAATAATGACTGATTACTTTGGGTGATCCTATGGGTTGACTAAATGGTTTTTCTGTTCCATGTGGTATTTTTTGGGGTGACTCATATGGGTGCATTCAGTTGGCAGGGAGGTTGGGCTGGATGGTTCAAGAGAGCTCTCTCACATGTTTGAACCCTTAGGTACTGGGAGTTGGCTGTGGTACTCTGATCCCCCTCTACATGGCTCCTTACTTCGTGTGGTGCTTCCTTTCCACACCCCCTCTCTCTCCAGCAAGGCAAGCTGGACTTCCATAAAACATGCTAACCAGATTCCAGGAGAGAGGACATGGAAGCTACCAGGCCTTTCAAGGACTAAGCCTAAAACACATAGAGCATCACTTTCACGGCATTCTATTGGCATAAATAAATCAGAAGGCCAGCCTGGATTTAAGAGGTGGGTAAACAGATTTCATTTGTTGATGAGAGAAAAAGCAAGCATGTACAGGAAGAGGAAGAAGCGTTGGCAACCTTTTTCTTTCTTTCTTTCTTTCTTTCTTTCTTTCTTTCTTTCTTTCTTTCTTTCTTTCTTTCTTTCTTTCTTTCTTTCTTTCTTTTTTTTTTAAGGGAGATCCAAACCAGACTTACACACCTAGTCATAGGTATAGCTAAAGAGCATCAGGCCTCTCTGCCCCAGGGCTACTGATTGCATGGCAGAGAGCAGACAGACAAGGAGATTCGATAGACCAGTGGATTCAAAAAAGAAGAAAAAAGGCACTTCTCCAAAAACTCCCAATTCCTTCTCCCAAACTCACGAATCACATGAGTTCTTCCCTGGGGTAAGAATAAGAGAGTGGAGAGGAGCCGAGAGTGTTTCTTAAGTAGAGCCCCCTCCATATGGAAGCATGAAGGGATAAGTGGTCCACTGTAACACGAGGCAGTCATGCAAAACAAAATATCAAGTGGTAAACGAACTCTACAACTTCACATTAGTCAACATGACCTGGAAAAATGCTGGGATGTTGCTGTCCAAGACGATGGAAAAAACAAATGGGTTTTCTTTTTCTGAGATGATATCGGCAGCACCTCAGCTACCTCGCCTAACTCCAGGTGGAGATATTTGAGAGATGTCTGCTTTTCTTCTTCTAAAATGTTTAAGTATTGTAAGTTTGAGTACATACTTGTGGAGCCTGAAGGAGGTTATTTGAATGACAGATGGGAGAGGGCCCATGTTGTAGAGGGCGTATATCAATTAAAGATACAGAAAGCTCTAGAGTCATGATCAGGTCAGGTCATAGCACCTAGGCTCCTCCCACCATCCTGTATGATTCCACCACCTAATTAATGAGGCAGATTCTGGAATCTGTTGATAATCATTCTTAATGAGTACATACAGTAGGGCAGGATGCTTCCATCTAGATATGCTAATGAATGTAATTACAATTTTATTCCATCTTCTCTCCAAAGCAATTGAGGTTTCAAAACCTGGAAAAAATAGTGATAGACGAGGAGTGTCAGAAATAGGCTTTCTCCCTGAAGTAATTCACCTGCAACAGGAACCCTCATGCAAAATAAATAAATAAATAAATAAATAACATATAATAATCACCATTTGGTGCAGAATAGAGAAGGCTTCTTGTCCTCATTTTGGAATCCCGCTGGGCCTAGAACACTCTATGCTCAAGGACTCTCAAAGTTATTTGTTCTTTTTTGTTTGTTATTCCTTCCTTTGAGTTTATTTTTAAGGTAGTTGCTTATAAGAACAAAGAGTATTAGCAGTGATTTAGGATATAAAGGTATCATATCCAGCTGTGTGAGTAACTACCTGAAGTTGGAGGTTATAACAACAAAAGTTGAGATAAAGAGTGGATTCAGATTTTGTGGAGTCCAACATTTTTATAAAGTGGGGTACCCTCCTTAAGAAAAAGAATTCAAATTTAGAGTATAAAACTAGGTACTGGGCCTTAGAAGGGGTGCATGTAATTGGGGCACCTTAAAGCTTAAGTGTCATTGGTTTCATGATAAATTTGCCTCTGTTGGGAAGTAAAATCTTACCAAAAACCACAGATGCCCTGATCATTTATATTAAGTTTTGGGTAAACATGAGCAGGACATTTCTTGCCATTGGCATACGTGCTTTGTAGCAGACAAAAAAATTATGGAGGATATACTGGGGTTATAGGTGTATTAGTTTGCAAGGGCTGCCATAACAGAACACCACAAACTGGGCAGCTTGAACAGTAGAAGTTTATTGCTCACAGTTCTAGAGGCCAGGAGTCCAAGATCAGGGCGTTGACAGAACTGATTCCTTCTCTTCTTTGCCTCTTGACTAGCTTCTGGTTTCCTGGTAATGTTTAGCATTCCTTAGCTTGTAGATGCATCACTCTGATCTCTGCCTTCATCTTTCCATGATGTTCTCCCTCCCTGTATGTTTGTCTGTCTCTGTCCTAACTCCCCACCCACCTCTTTTTAGGGACACAGTTATACTGGATTAAGACGTACCCTAATAACCTCATCTTAACTTGATCCCCTGCCAAGACCAACTTTCCAAATAAGGTCACATTTACAGATAACCGGGGGTTAGGACTTCAACATGGTGGTGACAGAGGACATGCTATTAATATATGGATTATCATATGAAATTCAGTGTCCCTGGGTGAAAATGCTCTGACATGGCCCTTACATCCTTCCTATTCTAATAGGTGGAAACATGCTCAAAAAATGCCAGAATTTAACATTTTATCAACATAAAACCAACTTGTAAAGGAAACCTAAGTAAATTCCTTCCATTATGTGCCTAGAAAACTACGGATCCTTCAAAATATTGTGGAGGCGTCATCTCAGAGACACCATTTCTAGCCCACCTTATTGTCTGTTTGCCCTCTAGATCCATGGTCACTTTTCCCTTCTGCCGTCTGCCTGGAAAGGCTGAGTTCATAGACTATGTCAGCTAGGCTCTCAAGTCCTGTCACTTCGGGTTGTGGGGCCCTCCAGGTGGAGATAGGAAACAGGCAAGAGGGTAAGATCTGGGGATGTATCTCCCTAGATCTTTTCTGTGAACTTGCTTTTGGCTTTGTCTCTCAAATGAAGTCTATTGTTTTTCTCAAGGCCTCTGACTACACAGCTTTGCTTTCAGATCCAGGACCCTTCCTCCCCTTTGGACCATGGATGATAATAGCTGAGCTTGTACTAAATCCTGGATGACGGCTTTTTGCCTATGCTCCCTTACATCCACATGTTTGTTAAAAAAAAAAAAAAATCCTTATAGAATTATTCTTTTATAATAGAATATATCTAATTTGTATTAGGACCCTGACTGATACATCCCCAATCCCCACCCTCCTCTATCTTTCAGGTGTTTAATTTTTAATCTTCCAGGATTTAATTCTATTTATCTAGGAAATCATACTTTATTGTATTTTATATAAACAATGATATATACCAGTCTGACTCTCCTACTAGGCTAAGAGGAACAAACTATCAAGTCAGATACCGTAGGGGCACCATTAGTAAAAATGAAATCCAACCCTTCAAGTGGAATTCATATGGCCAATTAAAATGACTACATCTAGAATTTGTTTAAATCTGCCCTCTCCCCTGCCCCTGGCAATTGACCTTTAAAAGCCAGTGGTGTTTAAATTCATTTCAGGACCATAGGTCTTCCCTATATAATACATTGTTTGTCCAAATAAAGTAAATGAAAAAACATAATCCTAGAGAGAAAAAAGGTACAGCCTTAGGAAGCATTAACTTCATTCTGTATGCTTAGTTGTGCAAGAAATATTACTCTCTTTTCCATAAATGAGGCCATTTCAAAAGCTTAGAGGGAAGTTGAACTTTAGCCATTTTCCATGTCCCACTTTTGGAATTTTACAGTGACAAGGTGTTTGGAGGGAATGCTGTGGAACTAGTCGTGAGTCATTTGTCCACAGAGATACTGCCATGGCTTCCACAGTCCTGGAAGCTCTGTTTTACCTACTTGCGGTTTGAGGCCCTGAAATCCTTCAGTGAAGCTTCCTCTGCTCCCACACACCTAGACATACCTGATAAATCATTTTCTTTCTGAAATCCTTCTCACTATCAAGCCATGTGGAAGCTCTATCTCATCTTTTTCCTCTCTTCCCTTTTGAATTTCTAACCTTCAGCCAAGGGGAAATCTCCTTCCCCTCTGTGTTTTTTACTAAGACATCTTGTCTGTAGTGGAGTCCTCTTCCTTCAGCTGTTGACCAATCTGCTCAAGTCCCCTTAAGTCTTAGCAGGGTGGAACAGAAAAGCCAGAGAATTGGGTCTTCAGCTTTGATCACAGGAGCAAAGGAACAAGGAGGAAATAAAGGGTGAAAAAAGCCCCCCACAGCGATTAGCATTTCAGAATATTATCCTACCATAATATCATACATTGAGTCAGGGAGATAAGCGTGTGGCTGTGTTGAGGAAATGAAGCAGGAGTCTGGAGCAAGTGAGATTACGACTGGGTTAAGAAGTAGCTGTAGGCAGAGAAGGTGGGGTAGTTGAAAATCCTAAGCCTAATCAGACTCATGTTATCTCTAGGCTTTTTAAATAGTTGTTTCTACAGGGACTGACTGACTTTAGATAAACAAGGACTTTCTTCAGGAGAGACATGACCACACCCAAGCTAGAGAACGAAATGCGGTTGTGTCGCACTTTCATGATCATTTACATCAAATTGCCTGATTAGCAGGGTGGGAACCCATGATACAACTCATCAGTTTACCCAGAGCTGGCCCAACAGGAAATCAGCTACCCACCTGCCAAAAGCCTGTGTGGAAAAGGTAAGGCCAGATACCACTGGAGAAATCCCCTACATTGCGTCTGGGTAACTGTTTCTTATCTGCATCTGTCTGACGTACTTGCTCCTCATATTGCTTTTTACTCTTTCCGTTTCTGCCTAGCTCTTCTGAATTACCTAAAGTTGCAGCTCAGTGGTTCCGTGTATCATTTCTTTTACTCACCAAATGTGCAGAATCACCTAATGGGACCTACTTCAGCTTCTCCTTTTATTCAGTAGCTCAGGAATTCAGCATTTCTAGATCAGTGATCCTCAAACTTGAGTGTGTGTCAGAATTACCTGGAGGGCCTGTTCACACAGATTGGTGGGCTCCACCCCTGGAATTTCTGACTCAGTGGGTCTGAGGAGAAACTTGAGAATGTTCATTTCTAACACATTCCCAGGCGATGCTGGTCTAGCAATGCCAGAGTACAAATGCTTACATTTTGAAATGGGACCCTTAATCTTGCTCTCCTAAAAGCAAAGTGTTTCAGTGACAAAGGGATCATTCCATTTTTTTCCAGCCTGTGTGCTTTGAGACAAAGTCAATTGGGAGAATGTAAGAATTTTTCTCTAGACTCAATTTCAGGTGAGGCCTATACAGTACCGTGTGAATTATTTATTTACTACATATTTAGTAAGCACCTACTTTCTGTGGTAGGTATTGTGAGTATATGAATATGAGACATTCTGTGTCTTATATGAAGGAGATAATACTGTGTAATCAAAAGCATGCAACTTTTGGAGTCCCAAAGTCTAGGCGAAAGCCTGCCTCTGCTACAAGGGATGCTATTTATGGCTCCCCAGGCTTTGCGTTGTAAAACTCAGGGCCACTGTGTCATCTTTGCTCAGCTGGAGCTACATGTCTAAGAATTCTGTTCCTTGTACGATTCTGGTCAGGGTGGGTCCCAAGAGAAATTTGTGCAAGATGGAAGCAGCAGCCATTAGACTCTAAGCCCCCTGTAGGGCAACATGCAGTGTAGTAGCTTGTGCATATTATCACCGATCTCACGGCTCACCTCTGAGGCACGGGCCGCAGCCAGGCTGTAGCTCCAGTTCAGCTTCTCTGAGACCTAGGCCAGGTCTAAGTACAGCCACAAGGTGAAAGGCGCTGGCTCCCGCTGCACATTGCCCAATTCACTGGGGTTGGGGGCAGCAAGACACAGATATGGGTTCCAATATGTCCCTGTGGTATCCATTTTTCCTTGAGTCTTTCCGTTTGTTCTTGCTTTCCCCCACTTTATATAATATTGTCTTAGCACTTGTAGCCCTGGTCACCTACAATTACTTTCATCCCACTCTAGAGCCACCAACTTCCCATAGACTCTTTATCAGCTCTCACAATTCTGTAAGACCTAATCTCTACCATAGATCCCTTATTCTACATCACTGTTAGTGGTTCTGCTTCTCTATCAAATCCTGAAAGGTAGAGGCACCATTTACATGGTGCTCTTTGCGGTTTTGCAATGTGCAACCTGGACAATTATATTTGTTAGCCTTGTTCTAATACTTATGATCTAAATGACCTTGGTGGACCCGTGGAACTTCACTCAGTTTCAATTTGCTCATATGTAAACTGGGAATAGCAATAAGTAATTCAAAGTATTATTTTGAGGATTAAGTGAGCTAGCATATGCAAAATGCCCTGGCCATTCTAACTTAATATAATAATCCCAATCCTCACTGTTATTCTCTATACCATTCTTGTGTTTCAATTTCTACATATCACTTACCTCTCTCCAAAGAGTCTTATTTATTTCTTTTTCACATGGTTATGACCTACGTTCCTCCACTAGGATATACACTGTATAAGGCAATGTGCCTTTTCTACCTTGTTTACTGTTGTAGTCCCAATGCTTGGCTCCAAAACATGCTTTGATACTCAATAATATGATGGATGGCTGGAGCAGAGAAAGTGGGGGGTATACACGGATGAATGACTGAATGAATTAATGAGCAAAATGCCTAGAACAGCGGCTAGTTCATGGTGAGAATTTGTAAACTAGTAATGGAAATGTGTCCACCATTAGCCACAATATCCAATAGACTGAGATATATGTCATAAAAATGGGAGCATATAATTTGAGAACACAGGGAAGTCAAATTTAGTTAAGTAATAAATCAAAACTTTATGGATAAAAAGACATTTTTAATCTTACCCATCTTAAATTATGGGTAAAATTTTAACTGGAGAAGGTTAGGTAAGAGAGTAGGAGGAAAAAAAGGAAAAAACTCAGGTGTTTAGCAAAGCATAGGCTATGTTGGAATAGTAAATGGCCTTTTTGCCTAGAATATAAAGTTAGTAACAAGAAATTTGTAGAGGGTAAATAGGATAAATTTGTAGAAGGGAAATGAGGACTAAATCATGGAAGTCTTTTAATTGCTCTCTAATTACTTAAAACTTTATTTTGTTGAACAGTGTTTTACTGAATGGGTGCCCCACAGAGCACTAGCACTAGCTATTCAAGGTGCTCTAGGGGGAAAAAAAAAAAAAGGGTGTTCCTGGTCAAGTACCATATCCTTTAACTTCCTGTTGGAGTATTACCAGTACATTAGCATATTTAAGGCTCGGTGAAGTCCTGCATAAAGAAACCTATTTAAGTTTTGTTAAACTGGTGGTTCCCATATTTATTTGTGGAAAATTGTCCATGCAAAATGCACATGGATATTTAGTGGAATTAACATCCAGTGGATACACTTTGAATACTCTACCAAAGTCCTGGGGTAGTTGTCAGGGAAATACAAGGCTGCATATTGTGCACTCCCTCCACAAGGAACGTAGTGCTGTGCGGTGAATAAAGCACAAGGTTTATGGCATGATTTAGAGTTGGAGAAAACATAATCAGAATAGGGCCATAGATATATTCATCTTGAGATGGTAGATAATAAACCTGAATGTTGGGAGAATAAATACAGAGAAACCAATTATGGAACTTCTGTAATTATCCAGAAAGGAGGCAATACAACGTTGGACTAGGGGTTAACAGTTGAATGTGCTCCTTCATCTCTTTCCCCCACTCATGGAGATGTGGGCCAGTCTCAGCTAGAAATGCCATCAGACCCAGAGGCAGGGTGGGGCTACACTGTGGGAAATTCTTAAGTTCTGAGGGCATTTGTCAGAAGGTCAGAGCTGGGAGAGTGAATGCAAACTGTGTGATGAAATAAGAGGCCTAGAAGAGAAGACCTCAGTGGAAGATGAGATGATGCAAAATAAGAAGTGGGTCGAGGAAATAGGACCAGGAGGAATGAGAAGTCACCGAGAAGGCAAGTGGGAGATGGTCTCAGGGAGCCCAGGAGATGTGCAGATGCCATGAGGACAGCAGTTCAGTTTTGTGGCCAAAGCCAGGTAAAATTTAAAGGTACAAATAGTAAGAAACAGGGTAAAGGCATTGGAGAGGGAGCATCTTTGTAATTTGGAGGCTGATTAGGATGGGCACAGGCACAGTCTTATGATGAATATGGACTTTTGTCAGGTGGACTGATGGATAATTTGTATTCATTGCTCTTTTCCTTAGGGAAAGATAGAAATTTTGCTAAGTGGATATGGAAATGGAGTTGAATATGGAAAGTTGTCTGGGCTTCCTGGCAGTGTAGAAACTAGGCCTCTGGGAAGAAAAGCATCCCATTTCTCCATATTTAGTTAAGACCCCAGTGGCTATATATACATGTCATCCATAAGCAAAGAACTTCAGCTTTCATTAATGGTGACTTCCTTGTATGTATTGTGTATATTTCTGAACCCATAGATTCTGGCTCAGTACTAGTATGGAGTATGAATTCAATAAATATTTGATGTGTGAATAAAAGAGGAAAGGAAGGAAAGAAGGGAGGGAAGGGAGAGGGTGAAACTGCCTAAGTTCAGAAAACATATAAAGATTATTTAACAACATGAGAGTCTCTGATTAAACCTAAGTACATTATGAAAAAGCCTAATAACATGGACATGGTCCAACAAATTTTTTTCTGACTTTTTGAGGCATCATATCAAAACCAGTGTATCTCTCAGATGCCTTCTAATTCTTTACCTTTATCAATATAGTGTCAACAAAATGCAGTTTGGTATTTGCATGAGTGAGTCAGCTTTCAAAGACTATTGTCCTGTGTATATGCTGTGAATGGTAGGAGCCATTTGAGCATGCACACTAAGGCACATCTATTTAGAAACACAAATAATCAGAAAATGGAGCAAAGTAGAGGGGGTGTTGTCATCTGATGAAGAGTGCTGAGAAGAAGATGGGTATTTGGGATCTAAAATTAGTCCATATTTTTACAGTTCAAAATTTTTGTCTACATAGACACGATAAAGGTGTCTTTCCAGCAAGCACGTTTTTAAAGGAAAAAGAAAAGCAATTTTTATTTGACGTTAACATTTGCTTAATGGTTAGTGTCAGCTGACATGAAGAAAAGTTGGCCAGGTACAGTTAGGGTAGACTGAATTCTTTGGGGGAGGCGGAGAAAAACTGGATTATTCTGGTATGAAATTCATTTAAATATCAATAATAAATAAAGTAATGAGATTTTCAGAGAATCGCTTAAGCAGAAAAAAATGGCATAAAGTTATTAAATCTAAAGCAGAATAAGGGTTCTTTAAAAGTTTTAGCTCTTAATGTTTTAAACAGTAATTTCATGTTTCTTTTCTGATAAAAAAGAAAAGATCTATCTTTTCTGGTTTTGCGTGAAATCTAAATATTGTTTTGCTCATTGTATAAATTTACTGCTGAAATTTTAGTGTTGTGAATCAGCTTAGCATCGCACATTAAATGGATATTGATCTAACATTAGAAATAAAAAACAATACCCATTAAATTAATCAATAAGGATTTAATTCCTGATGAACTCAGCAGCCTAAAGTGGGGTATTTGTTTGCTTTTCTCTTTTCCAAGCAAACTATTTCACGATTATAGGAAATAATCCAACATTTAAAAGATTATACTGGGGGAAAACAGCATTGGTGAAAGCTGCAGTTTGTAATTGCAAAGTTAATTATCTTTCCTAAACCATCAGTTGTCACTTAGAAAGACCAGATTCTTGCAGACTCTCCAGGGACTGCCTTTATTTCATTCCTAATGGCTTGGGACCCACCATTTTGCTGTCTCTGAACATTTGGTCACTGAATGCACCATTTATGGAGTATTGTTTAATTAAGGACAAATTAAGAGAACTGTGCACAGAATTTAATTTCATAGACTCTGTAAATTCTTTTAAAGAGGATACTAACTATAGGCATGATAAGTTTTCATTATCCATTGCTTCTATAAGGTATTGACAATTTATTGTTTGCAACAGTTCCAAGTTTTGTTTACTCTTCAGGGGATTTTGTTGGCACTGTACTTTTTGTGCTTCACAGAATCCTATGGAGGCATCTGATTCTTCATTAACCCCTTCCGTACTGAATCACCCAGCTACAGAAACCCACATACTTGAAAGGTTGCATTTGGTCTTTGTAAAGACTAGGGATTTATGGGAAGGGTTGAATGGGAACTGACATCATTAAAACATGTGCTTAATGTTCTAGATCTTGGGATATAAAATATCTCAAGTGGATAGTCATTCATTCTTTCTTTCATTTGACAAATATTTTCTGAGGGCCTGCTATGCATCAGAAAATATTCTAATGGAGAATGCACCATTTACTAGGAAGTAGAGGAGTTCTGAAATATTTTGGTTTCAAAATTTTTTAGAATAAATTATCACCAGACTCCCCACTGCTTCCTTTGAAAAGTCAAGTGCAAATAATAAGTTTGCCTACTGGCACTCTGATAGAATAATTTTGTGTTAGGTACAAAGTAAATCTTAAGAGATTTTATTGTCCAGACCTCCATATGTTACTGATGATAAACTAAGTCACAGAGAGGTTCTTTTACTTGTCCAAATTCATTCAACACATTAGTATCAAGTAGCAGATACTTGGATGCTCAAATGTAAAATTATTGAAAAATATCATTATTTAAGAAATAGTTATGAATAGTCTCTAAATTAGATAGGTAAAAATATCTGTAATATTAGGACTACTGTATTTCCATGTAACAGAAGCTCACTCAAACTCTCCTAGGCCACTGGAACATTTATTATAAGGAAGTAAAAGCTTCAGAACAAACTGAAACCAGGAATTTGATCATCAGGATTCTTTACAGTCTTATAGTTGTGCCCCTCTGGGCATCTGCTTCATTCTTTTCTTCCTCTGTAGATATTTCTATTTTTTTCTCCTGTCCACTTGGAAAACATGGCTGCCAATAGCTCCTAGATTTACAGGTTATATTCTAGCAACTCAGAACATACACTCTCCTTCTGTTCTAATCCAAAATTCCCAGGAAGGCACTCATTGGAGAAACTTGAGACCAAGTAGCTTCCTGAATCAATCCATGATGACCAAATAGGAAAGATCTCTTGAGGACACTGCAGTTAACTCTTTCTATGACAGAGGTTCAACTATAGATCAAGTAACTAATATGGAAGTTGGTGGGGGTAGAAGGACAGTGGGGGTGGGGAGAGATATGGCGGGGGGGGGGCCTGTGTATTAATTTTGAACCTGGATGCTTTTGCTAAAATCACCTGAATTCTTATTCTAAAAACTGAAAATAATTCAAATTCCCTTCAACAATAAAACAACTAAATAAATTGTGGTGTTTTTATATAATAAAATACTATATAGCAATAGAAAAGTAACAAAATGCAGCTACACACAATAACATGTATACACTTCACAAACAAAATAATTTTGAGTGAAAAAAAACCACAAACCAAAAAAAGCATGATTCCTTTTATGTAAAATTAAAAAATAGACAAAGCTAGTGCTTAGTAATTCATACTTAAGTAGTAAAAAAAAAAAGCTATATAAAGCTATAAATAAAAGCAAGAAAAACTTTATTGAAAAATCAGGATTCTCTTTGGGGAAGAATGATAAAAGGGTTACTGAGAGGGCCCATGAAGAGGGTTTTGGAGACTGGCCATGTTTTATGTCTTGAGCTAGAAGGAGTGACATGGGTATTCACTTTGTGAGAATTTGCTGAGCTGTATATTTATGTTCTATGTACTTTTCATATGGGAATTATGATTCACAATATAAAATTAGCCAATATTTCTAAAAGGACGTCTTGGCCCTGCACCCTCTTCCCAATTCAGAATTATCTCCAAAGAGTAGGAGGGACAACAGAACTCCCGCACAATTTTGTGGCTCTAAGAGTAGAGGAGCCTTAGGTCCTGCTACTACTCTAGTTGTCAGGGTGATAGCAAGTCTCATCAGAACACCTTCTTATTACCGTAGATCAAGGGCATAGAGAAGGTGTGTGTGCTCTGTTTGCCTTCATAGACTGGTCTGAAAAGCCCTACAGAGGCCTCTTTTGCCACCTCTGGTCATAGGGGGTGGGCATCAAATGCTCTACACAACCCTTAGTCCCTAGGGTTCACTAGACCTACAGACCCCTCTGGAATCCCCCAAGCCGAGGACTTTTTTTTTTCAGACTGAAGGGTACCCCTGCCTCCAGCTCTAAACTCTTCAGTGGATATAAGCTTTTGAAGAAAACACCCAGGAATTATACTGGCAAGCATCCCTAGGCATCAAAGCACAGAACCTGGGACCTATTTGAATTGGGGGTAAGAAAAGAGAAAAATACAGGTAAAACAACAATAACAACAGAAAAATTAACATTAAAATTACAAATTTAATATCCACAAATGAGCCTTTTACATCTATTTACCATTTAAAGTAGTTAGAATTGGCTGATAGAAACAAAAGACTTGACATGATCATTGAAACAAGTAGAAAGTTACTTTTTTTAGCTTGTAATAAATCATGGAAGAAGACAGTTGCTAACATGGGTGCAGAGCAGTTGTACATTGTCAGGGCCAAGGACTCTTAAATATATTAACTTTTTCCATGTGGTCACAATATGGCTGCTCCACGTTAACCATCACAACTTCATTCAAGGAAGCAAGAAGACGGGAGAAGTGGCAGGAGAGTGGCACCATCCCTTCTGTAAAGAAAGGAAAATTTTCCCAAGACTCTTCCAGTGGCTATCTGCTTACAAAACTCATTGTTCAAAATCAAGCTCACTCTTAAGTGAAAGAAAGGCTTGAGACGTGAACATCTAATAAGGCTCATTGAATCTCTGTTGCCACAAAAGCAGAGTCAATTGGATGTGGAGTAGAAAACCAAGAGTGTCAACAGCATGGGTGTTGCATTTTATTATTTATAAAAGTTTCACATCAAAGGATGAAGGCATATATAACTGCAGAGTTACTAAAAAGTTGTTAAAGGCAACCCAGTCTAAACTATGTCAGAAGCAAGAGCCTACCTTATTTCTGACAAACCTTAGAAAGGCCCATGGGGAGCCATATCCCTACTCAGAACCACAGTAAATTTGTTAATATGTGTTTATTTTTTGTTTACTTTGTTCAAAGCACGTTTATATGATTTCTGTGTTTTCAAGGTAAAACTCGGATAGAGGAGGAGGAGTACATTTAAAAGCACCTCAAATTCCCTCTGGCCCCATTTCCTAGTTTCACCTTCTAATAATCTCTCATAGCTTCCAGTATATAGAATCCTGAAGTGTTAACAGAATTACAATACATGAGTATCTCTTTGCTATTATAGCAACCAATTCTTAATTATTTTTTCCCCAAACTGCATAAGTCTTTCTTTTACAGGAATAGTGCTATTTTTTTTATAAAGCCAAAATCTGGACAGCAGCCCTTCATTCACCAGAAAAAGAAATAAATATCCCCATTAAAGAAAAAAGTGTGTGTGTGTATGTGTGTGTTTGTGTGTACACATATACACACATGAAGTGGGGCCAAGATAGATTTTATAAAAGACTGGATCACCTAACACACTGTACAGGACTAAATCCTTGCAACTTGCATTCCTACCATAACAGAAAAAATGAGTATAAACATAGTAAATCAATAGGCAGATAGACAGGTAGATAGGTAGCTAATACTCTGATATGTATCCTCAGATTTGCAGATGTGCACACTCAGACTTGCAGCCAGACAAAAGGGTTTTTTATCATCATATTTCATAAAGAATCCCCTAGCCATGAACTAACTGCTAAAATATTTAGATAAGACTGAGTGTATAAAGAAGGAGGGGAAGAAAGAGGAGGGTGTGACAGGGGAGAGAGGGAAGATGTGGAGGAGAAAGACTGAGGAGCTTAGGCATAAAATGTCATCTGAATCATAGCTAACATATTGCTCACCCAACACTAAGATGCTATAGAAAAATTATACCAAATCCAAAACCTGTCAAATGAGATTTAGCAACACAGTTCAGAAGTTATCCCCTATTGGGTAACTGTCTATAATCTTGCAACAAACCCCATAAGCGTTCACGGTAGTTATTCCATATGCTAAGGGTAGCATATCATTTCAGAGCTGTCAGTTTTAATTTCAGTTTTATTAATTTTACCATAAGCCTACAGACATATATTTCAGAAGGCATATATCACAAAGATCGTAAACCCCCACAAAGAAGCTGGTGATAGTTATAGGTTATGTCACATGTTTGATGGGAATTAGATTCTCAAGAGAATAGTAAGAGAAGGTTTAATGTATATGTCAAAGCATGCATGGAGAAACTAGTCTCTCCACAAATTGGCAGTTAAGATATGTCCAAGTGATTAAAAATACTTTGGTGAGGTTTGTTTTTGGTTTTTTTTTTTTAATTAACGACACATTGTGTCACAAAACTGTAGACTTTCAGCAAACCTATGAGGTTGTGATAAAAGGTTTATTTTTTAAAATAAGAAAACTATTTTTTTAATTTCTAAAAGCACTGCATCTTACATCAGTATTTCTCAGTAACTTCATAATTTTTTTGAAAACTGGAATCAAATTTTTCATGGTGTATTAGCAGGCATCTTTCAATCACTGATTGGCTGGTGTCTGTGGACTTTAAAACATGTGTAAAATGAAACAGATACTGTGGTCAGTTAAAGATGGCTGCAAATTCTTTGCCATTCATCCCACTGAAAGATAGAATCTATTTCCCTCCGCCTTGAATCTGGGGTGACTTGAGGACTTGTTTTGACCAATGGAATGTGGTAGGAGTGACTCTAAATTGCATGGCTAAGTCTTAAGATATGAGCCCTAAGAGTAATCTTAAACTAGTCTCACCAGTGGAAACACAATCATGAAAAAATATTAAGTCTCAAATAGGACCCACTGATATCACATAAGAGTTTAGAACCCTAGGGCTTTCACCTTTACCTCTTAGCACGTTCATGCTAGGAAGCCAGCTACCATGTAAGAAGTCCAACTACTCTTAGACCACCATGTTGCAAGGAAGCCCACCTCACTTGGAAAGAGAAGCTACATGGAGGAGCGTTGCAATGCCAGATATATAAACGAAACTTTCTTAGACCTTCCACCTCAGCCCCATCAGTAACTGAATGCAGCTAAATGAACGACTCTAGTTGACACCCTGTAGCAGAAGTACTGCTCAGAAGAGCTCTGCCCAAATTCCAAACCCACAGGATGCTGAGAAATAATACATTGTTTTTGTCTTAAACTACTGTGTCTTGAGGTGCTTTGTAGTGTGCAGTAGATAACCTACACAGATTATGTGTATGGTATATGCGCATGTATAAGTCTATATAATACATGCACATGCATATTTGCAATTTAAAGAGAAATGATGCAAAATAAAACCCGCAATAAGAGGGTACCTTTGTATATTCATAAAAAACAAATAAGCATGTATGTACTGGGAGATGGGCACAAGGTAGACAAGAAAACACAAATGAGACACTTGTCACTATGTACCTTTTAAAAATATTTTTAAACAATGTTACTGTATTTTAATTATTTAAAATTTTATTACTAAAATTTAAAAATACTTACTCAGGGGCTCCTGGGTGGCTCGGTCAGTTAAGCGTCTGCCTTCTGCTCAGGTCATGATCCCAGGGTCCTGGGTTTGAGCCCTGCATCAGGCTCCCTGCTCAGCGGGTGTCTGCTTCTCCCTCTTCCTCTGACCACCCCCCCCACCCCCCGCTCATGTGCTCTCTCTCTCGCTCTGCTCTCTCTCTCAAATAAATAATAAAATCTTAAAAAAATATATTCAGGCAGAGAGAGACAGACAGACAGAGACAGAGAGATAGAGAAGGAGAACGAGGTGGAGAGGAAGAGGGTTGTGATTTGAACGCTGTTTATTTTTAATAAATTGACTTGCCAGGTAGTACTCTACCAGGAATGGCAGAGCTTTGGAAATACTTCTTCCAGGGATTATATTTTGAGCAGCCCGGATGCTAGCCCTAAAAGAAGTCTTCACAGAGGCTCATCAGTGAAAATGCTACCATGAAAGAGTATTAAATCTCAATTGATGTACCCTTTGGTTATTGTGACATAAGAATTTAGCCCTCTAGGGCCAGGAAAGGTAAACCTATTCATTTAGGTATAATGTTTGAACTGAACATCTTTGCTCAAAAGAAGCCTCAATTTACCTTGTAAGTAAACTCCATTTTTCAGGGAAGATTTAGTAAAGATTCCTAGAACTCATCTAAAATCTATAAACTGTTCATTTAATATTGAAATGACCCAAACAAGAAGCTTTTCTACAAAGTATATACTTTAATAAGGGCTGTGTGTGTGTTGTGTAGATGATTATAGTTATCTTTATTGAGTCTGATTTTTTAGTAAATATTTGTAATGTTAACTTGAGTATCTCTTCAAAAAAAGAAAAGATGGCTTTTAACTGGCTTTTGTCAGAAATCATCTTGAACTTCTCAGTCATGAAAACTGAATGTGCTGTCTGCCCTAGGATCTTTCCTATGCCTCCCAAAAAGCACAGTATCATAAAAATCAGGCATGCAGTTCAACTCATGAGCATTTTTGAATGAAATGGGCAAAATAGCTCCTCAGTAAAATAAAGTCCAGTTTATTTTAATGATTACTGTGCTAATAGTTGAAGCAAATGAAAAACCTGGTCAGAATATTCAATGAGTACTGCACTGCAAAGTGGGATGTGAATATGACTCAGGAGGGCATGTGTCTCCCTGCATAAAACTTCATTCTCAGCATGGATTCACTGATTCACACCCAGTGAAAAATGATGCCTGTATTCCCACCCAGATATTCCTGCAACCGTATTTTGTCTTAATAATTATTTAACTATTACTTCAATATTCTAACTTTTTAGGGGATTTGAAAATTAAGAAGAAAATGTTTGAAGAAAATGCACCTTCCATAATAAACTGTCAAAAGAGAGAATGCACACACACGCATGCTGGCCAAAGTTTCAACAACCTGGTCTTCAACCCTGTGAAAAAGTTGTCATGGGGGTCACTACAAACTTGAAAGCATAAAAACTTGCACCTGAAAATATACGATTTGCTGAAATGAACATTTTATTTGAGGAGAGAATTACCAGAGTAGATTTAGTCTCACAGTAAGTATTTTGCCAAACTTCCTTTGAGACCAAATGTACCCTGCTATCTTTTTTGCTTGTGCTTGCTGTCTTATGCCTCTTCCATCTTTATGGGAAGAAATTTACCAGCGCAGGTGCTACCCCTTTAAGCCTGGACCCCAAGCTGAACACATGTAGAACAGATCTAACACGAGCTCAGAGCAAGACACCAAACCCAGCTGGACCTATAGCTAGACCCACCCAGAGCCCAGCCTCCATATCCCAGCGCCAGCTGACCTACAGACAGGTGAGAAATAAATGGTTCTGGTGTATTCTGAAGATTTGGGGAGAATGGGATAAGTGGATTTTTGAAGAGCATTTGCTAAATACTCTGTATTTACACTTTTGATTTCTGGGTCTACTTAAGCAAACACTAGGCAGAGAGAAAGCATAAAGGGGAATTGATATAAGCATCTGACAAAAAAATTCTGACCAGGATCATGTCAGAAGAGGGACAAATGAGTTCAGAAAAACAAGCAAAATAAATGGACAAATAGACCTAGTCCCATTATACCTCATTGATAAGCTAGGATTATGATGTTGATCATAAAAATATAGTCACATATTTAATTACACTTTTTTTTAAGACTTATTTATTTATATGACAGAGAGAGACACAGCGAGAGAGGGAACACAAGCAGGGGGAGTGGGAGAGGGAGAAGCAGGCTTCCCGCTGAGCAGGGAGCCCGACACGGGGCTTGATCCCAGGACCCTGGGATCATGACCTGAGCTGAAGGCAGACGCTTAACGACTGAGCCATCCAGGTGCCCCATATTTATATTACACTTTACCAAAAAAAACTTTCTTGTATATATTAATTTTTGTCATGTGACCCCCACAACACGCAAATGAAGAAAACGGAGAAGACATTTTTTCTTTTAATCTTCATTTCGTAAATTAGACAGACAAAGCTCAGAAAGCTTAAATGGCTCATCTGTTATCACCCTGTGCAAACATCTGACTCTAAGTCTTTTGTCTCCTAGGCCTGGCCTTTTCCACAACAATGCTTTTTCATCTCACTTTTGTCAGGAAAAGAGAAAAGTAAAAATGAAGACCTTACCCCAACCTGGAATTCAATACAGCATCTTGCCTAAGAACCATAAAATGCTGTAAACATTAGCAGTGCTTATCGAAGGACCTTGTCTGTACGCTGCTTTAGGTTCATTTGGTTTCGTCTGTGGTACAGATGTGTCGTCCGGGTCAATCACTCACCCTCCTTCGTGGTTGGCCTCCTACCTAATGTTACTGACTAAAGCTGAGTCCTAGCAATAGATGAAGTCAGAAATTGGAGAAAAAGGCATGGTGTTGGCTCCTATGTAATGGATGAAGCAGAAGCAAAATGCCAACAGTAATTAAAAATATATCTTGGTCCTGGGTTGATATTTAGCATCTTGTCCATTAGCTCACTGGCTTGAGAGTTCCCAGCCTTTGTGGGCATACCATTTGAGGGTTTTGATTTGGGCATTGTGGTAAAGTCCAAACATTTGTCAGCACTCACTGGGGCTATTAATAGTAAAATGTACAAAGTTATATTGTATTAGATTTTTTTTTGTTTTGGTGTATTTTTCCATGGAAGTAATAGAACCATTGCCTTTCTCATTTAAAAAAAATATTCTATGCTGACATTCCATTAGCCAAACATACAATAAGTTGCTCAGTCAGTTTTAGCACTAGGTTGTTCTCTGAATAAAAGCCAAGTATTTTATTCTAAAAACAAATGTCGCCTACTATGTGCCAGGAATTATGATACAAGATTAAATAAAACAAGATTCCAAAAATATTCCTTTGACTGGTTATTTGTTAGTTTTATGGTAAGAAAATCATTAAATCTCCCTAGTCTGCTTAAATAAATCAAATCCATTTGCTTGATGATGAATTCTTTTCAAGATCACCTACTATGAGAAAATGTTCTAGAAGTTCATTCAGAGATTTTCTCCAATTAAAACTTAACTAAAACAGAAGATAAGATGTGGACAGACATAAACAAAGCTCTAGAAACAGTTTCTCTGCCCTGAGTAACCCCCTTCCCGGACCCCCCAGTAAAGTATACTGCCTTTGTTCATCTGAGGGAGGTCTTTCGATCGTGTGGTAATTGGTGTGACCTTCCCAAAACCATCCTCCTTCCTATGGTCCCCTCCGGATTCTGCTGCAAAAACTGGATCTGCTGCAGATCCACACAAATATGGGCAGAGGTGCTCTCTACTCCGCTCGTGGCACTTTTTCTTGGGCTCCTCAGACAGTCTTTCAGATACCCTGAGTTTCCCAAGTTTCTCTGAATTCCTTGGCTCATAGTCCCTTATTCCATCTTCAAAGCCAGCATTAACTGTTCAAGTCCTTCTCACATCAAATCACTCTGATGTTGTCTGTTGCCTCTTTTGTTTTTATGGGCTCTTGTGATTACATTGGCTCGTCCACATAATCCAGGATAATTTCTCTGTCTCAAGGTCTTTAACTTAATCACATCAGCAAAGTCCCTTTGCCACGGGTTCCCAGGATTAGAACATGGACATCTTTGGGAGCATGGGGCATTATTCTGCCTACTACACACAAACCACACATACACATATAGTCTAGATAAAGACTATATAAACACACTCTAATTGAAATGGTATCTGATTCAACTCCCCCCATTCCTTCAGGCCCTCAAAGACTAAGAAGTGTACAATCTTATGTTTTTCAGAATGATTGTATGTTTCAATCATCCTCTCCCCAAACAATATAACTAGGTCACTTTCTACATAAACAGAAATCACCATTTAGTAAGAAGTATGAACTCTGAAGTCATAGAGACGTATTGTGACTTTGGGTGACATTTCTGAACTTTAATTTGTTCATCAGTGAATGTGGGTAATATATCTCCTTTCATAAAGTATCCTGCACCGTACTCACTGGTACCCAACAGCTATTGTTTCTCTCTCCTAGGCAGCTATTGTTCCCTCACAAACCCACCAAAATTTGCTCAAAGAAGAAAACTCAGAGCTCCTGTAAGATTGCTGACCATTTTACACACGTGTACACACAGACACACACACACACACAGACACACACACACACACACACACACACACACTGACATGAAATCACAAAAATCAGAGGCATAGGCTTCACTTTGCTGAAACTACAGCCTGGGGGGTTCTGAGCGAAGGTTGATAGCAAATGCTTTGAGACACATCTACTCCAAAGGCGAGACAAATGACTATTTTGCTTTGTCCTGGAGCCCTTGAAAGTCACATCACAGACCCCTGGAGTTGTAGAACTGGAATCAGGCTTGGAGATCATCTGGTCCGGCAGCTCAAATTGTGCGTCCTTCAGAGGCTGTTCTGGTGGGGGAGGCAAGAGCTGGAGCAAGCTCGGCATTTCCCAACCTCGCCTCTGCCAAAGTTAACACCACTTGGGCTTGCTTTACAAACACAGCTTCTAGGTAAAATTTGTTTGATGAAGGGGTTCTGCCGAATTTGTATTTTTATTTTTCAAGCCATTGATGAGTTCAACCCCCTCATTTTACAAAAATGAAAGTGATTTGACCTGTGTTCCTCACTTAAGCTTGCTGCCTTTCTAGGGGTCGCCATTGCAAGAACAGGGATAGCTCACAGTCATTGTCAGATACAGCATCAACGGCTCTGCAATCAGCCAAGGGCATTGTGCTGAGAAACCATCAATTATCCTGAGTAGTCAATGAGAGTTTGCTGTTGTAAAGGGACTCAATTGAAGATAATCCATAAAAAATCAATTACATTATTATTTCTTAATTAGGGCACTTGACAATATAGCTTTCCTCAGCAAAGCCATCAGTGAATAAGCACATAAATACACATAAATAAATGCCGCTTCCATCCCACTGAGCTCCTCGATAAGTTCATAGTGACCTTTATCACCAAATAGTCTTCCAGACACGAGCGTTTGCATGTTTAAGAAGACTCCCAAGCTGTTTTTCTTTTTTTGGATGGAAAAATGAGTCCATCACAAATGCTGAGATAATAATACTAATATATTTGTAGATTATTAAAATATCATTTAATATATGTGCAACGCTTTCCAATTTACAAAGTGCTGTCACAGTTCATTTCCTCTCTTTGAGGCAGTGGTGAGCTCAAGTCTATACCTTGAAGTATGCCAAATATGCCCTTGCCCTGATAACTGATAAGGAGGTACCTCACCTTATGAGATTATTTTCCATGACCCTTCTCCATTCATCCCTGACCTTATCCCATTTCAAATGAATTTCTTCCCAGCTTCTGAGTTATGGCTTCATCTCTCATTTGTAGCCTTGAGAAAGTCCTCTGGACTTAGTATTGTATTGGTTTTGTTTGTTTATTGAACCACTATTTGTTGAATGTATGAGATGCAACAGACTTTGTGGAAACAAAGCTTCCTAATTTACAGAGTTGATACTCCAACAGACAAGTGATTATAATGCGGCATGAACACCAAAGCTCTACAGGCTTCTGGGAACATTGAGGAGAGTGCCTTCCCCATACTTAGGAGAAGGGAAGGCTTTCTAAATGAAGTACCAGCTAAGCTGAGACTGGAATAATGAATAGAAGTTAACAAAACAAGATGGAGTAAAATATTATGTTCAAAGGCCCAGGAAGAAGAGACTCTATGGCATAATTTCAGATCTAAAAGTAGATCAAAATGACTGGAGCTCAAAATGGGACTGGAGAGTTGATTAGAACTACTACTACTTTCTACTTCTTCACAGAAGTAGAAAGAGGAGAGCTGTGGGGAAAAGGTGTTCCAGGCAAAAAGTTCAGCATATGCAATCTCTGAGGAAAAAGGAAGTAGGGACTGAAAAAAACTGACTATGTTTGGTGAAGTATGAAGGCTAATGGTGAGCACTGGGGATGGGACCAGAACCAGACCCCAGAGAACCTTATAAGACATGTTAAAGGATTTGAACTCTATTCTAACCTTGTATTTAGTCAGGTCACTCCAGAAAAACAGACCTAATAGGATTTATTTGTCTGTTTATTATAGAAATTGGTTAACACAGTAATGGAGGTCAAGCAGTCCCATAGTCTGCCATCTGCAGGCTGGAGAATGAGGAAAGCTGGGGCCATAATTCAGTAGCATCATTCAGCCTGAATTAAAAGGCCTGAGGTGGAGTGGGCAGTTGGGGTCTGGTGTATGTCCCAGAGTCCAAAGGCTCAAGAACCAGGAGCCCTAATGTCCAAGGGCAAGAGAAAGTGAATAGCTCAGGGAGGGAGAGAGAGGGAGAAGGAGAGAGAGAGTGGACATTTCCTTTGACTTTTTGTCTGTTCAGACCCTCAATGGGTTGGATGAAGTCCACTCATATTGGTGAGAATGGATCTTCTTTACTCAGTCTCCTGACTGATTCAAATGCTGATCTCTTCCAGAAGCACCCTCACAGACACCCCCAAAATAATGTTTCACCAGCTATCCAGGCATCCCTCAGCCCAGCCAAGTCAACACATAAAATTAACCATCACAAAAAGCAAATCTCATTTTTTGTTCTGCCCCAGGAGAATCCATTCTACACACAGTAATCAGTGTGTTCTTTTTACAGTATCCATCCCTATCCCATTTCCTATTCATCTCAAAACACTCCAATCACACTCGGGATAAAATCCAAACTCCTTACCGTGGCCTAGCAGGCTCTACATGGTCTCACCCCTGTTTACTTCTTTGACCTCATCTCTGGGTTTCCCACCTGCCATTCCCACTGCCTAGAATATTCTCCCCAGCTCTTAACATAGCTGGACTTAGCACAGACATTATCAGCACAAATGTCATCTCAGAGAAGCCTTCTATCATTCTACTGTCAGGTTGCCCTTGGGTTCAACCACCTGTTATTCCCTAGCATACCATTCTGTTACATTTTCTGAAAGGCTGTATTGCTCTATTAGGAAGGGAAGGCTGGCTGACACTGCCCCTGTGTAAGGCTCAAAGGCAATGGGAATATATTTCTCATATATAAGAGTCCAAGGTGGGTATTCCTAATTGAATGGGGAATCTTCTACTTGCAGTAATGCAAAGACCCAGGAGGCTTCCATATGGTGGCTCTGCCCTTTTCTAAGACTTCCATGGGAGGAAAAGAGAGACTTGTCCTGGCTGTGGCACACACTTTTTTTTTGGTTTTCGCTCTTTCCTTGAGGGGAGACTGACTCCCTTGACCACACGAGCAGCTACAAGGGCTGTCCAGCCACTTCCCAGCTATGAGTGCAGCCCGCAGGGAGAAAGCAGGTTTTAGTGGATATTCATCTCTGCTATAGCAGCAAAAATGCTATTTAAAATGATTATGGTTATTTATCAATTCACTTATTGGTTATAGTATTATTATTTTATTCCCCCATCAGAAATTAAGCTGAGCTTCATGATGCTATGGATAACACTACAGCTTTATTTCTTAGAATAGGGCCTAGGAGAGTAAATGATGAATAAATTCTTATTTAAAATATATGTTAAAACAAAAGCAGAGCTGGAATTAGCCTTGGTCTTCATATTCAACTCTCACACTTTTTCTACCATGGTGGTGGCTCAGCTTTCCGAAAAAAGAGAAGCCAGAGAGAGACCTGGTCCGGGCTGACTTAACAAAGTGCAAATAAGAGAATCAGTGGCTTCGGAGGTTCTACCCAGCTCTGAGATGCTGGGTGGCCATAATTTCCTCTAATGTGATAAGAAAGCTTGCTCCTGAGAAGATAGGGGAACCTTGCATTAAATAGGACAACGACTTCTATTCAGTGGTTCGTAGGGCTAGTTATACTGCATCTCCTGGGAAAGGCAAGCAAGCAGGATAGAAATGTGCTTTGAGCCAATGAAGGCCTTTCTGTTATTTCAGTGCAGCTAAGGTGCAATATCCTTAATTGGTAAAATGATCGTACTGATTTCCTTCATGTCGCAATAATTCCAGGCTAGTGTCTGGTATTTTGTAAGAAAAGGCTCAAAAAACATGTGTTGAATATATATATTGGATTTAAAGTATCAATGACAATTAGAATGTTTAAATATGTAAAAATGAAAAAGCTGACCAGAGGAGTTCCTCCGTATGCTTATAACTCACCAATTCCCCATCTTTTCACAATGTCAGTGTTACCCAGCATTTTGCCACTCTGGTTGCATGAAAAGAACAGCAGGATCTCACTAACACCCTTTGCAGGGATCGCCTTCTTCTGGAGTGTTTGTGGAAAAGGAGTATTTTGACGTGAGTGCTTCCGAGTCCCACTCCCTTGTGTCTCCTTCCCTGCTACTCCCGACTTTCAAGTACTAATAAATATCTTAATCCTCATCCCTGCAGTTACTATGCTTTCATTCTCTTGCTGTC